>NW_026115085.1:785443-853608 GCF_025201925.1 Gopherus flavomarginatus
TAATGAACAAGAAGCTTCCTACCCCCAGCCTTCTCTCAAACCCTGAGCCTTCTCTACCCAAACCAGAATGTGCTTGGGGTGTAACAAGCAGGCGGCTGGAGTCAGAGCTGCCAGTCCAGGGTTACTTATCATACAGACACTCAGTGCGTCCTTGAACGCTGGCTGGGAGTATCCAGACAGGGGAGCTCCAGCAGCAGAACACTGAATCTCACCCAGGATTACAGATGACACAACTCCTCGCCGATCTGGATTGCACCCCAGCATGTGAAAATGGCCTAGGTTGGTAGTGACATTTCTTGAGACATGGAGAGTCTTGCTCCCATATCACCAGGTGTAATAAAAATAACAGGAAAGGCCAAATATGGAAAACTGATTGTTCAGCTTGCTTTTGACCTGCATCATATTTTGCAATATATTCCAAATAAGGAAATTAACGTGCAACGTATGTGACATTGTTTGTGGTTTTAAACTGTAAAAGGCTTGTGTGATTTGTAGCTCAGGAACAGTATTCCAATAGCTGTCGCCCCCTGCGTGCTTGTAACCAAGAAAAGAGCCTCAGGCTGAGCTGATTCAAATATTAATCCTGTGGTCGTTTTCCACAACAGCCTCAATAGGTCCCTGTGATGGAATGTAAGGCTACATCTAGACTACCCACCGTATCGGCGGGTTAAAATCGATTGCTCGGGGATCGATATATGGCGTCTCATCTAGACGCCATATATCGATCCCCGAGCGCGCTTATATCTATTCCGGAACAACACCAACCCCAACGGAGTTGCTGATTTGACAGGGGGAGCCGCGGACATCGATTCCGCGTGGTGAGGATGGGTGAGTAATCCGATCTTAGATATTCGACTTCAGTTACGTTATTCACGTAGCTGAATTTGCGTATCTAAGATCGATTTCCCCCCGTAGTGTAGACCAGCCCTTAATGTCTTCACACCTTCCCCCTGCAGGAGAATGGCTGTTTGACCAGCTGTTTGCCTTGCTGTCTCTGAGGAACTGGTCTGTGGGTGTTCCCCAGAACTGTAACTTTTTCAGTAATGTCATACTGTAAAATCTCACAATTTTACATACAGTGTTACTACACATTTTAACAGGAGGATAATATTCAGTAGGTTATGTGTTTTCTAATGATACCTCACAAGCCATACAGGGTACAAAATTGATCATAATTATCTAGAAGAGTGAACACAGGGGTACAGATTGACACAGTGTCTGTGTGTGTGTTCCCAGCAGATATGTGGGTATTTCAATCCCTCATAAGCACAATGTTTGGCATCTTCAAGGACCTGGGGAACTGGTCCTGGGAATTCACTAGTTTAGCAAGTGTGAGACTGCATGAAATTGTGAGACACTTTGGTATTAATAATAAAATAATATAATCTGATAAAATTGCAATGAATCATGCTAGGTATGCCATGTAAAGTGTCAGTGAAAATGTTATGATTTGCCAAGTATGATAATTTTGTTTCTATGTTTCTATCACCTTTGTATTGTGAGTTACAGATATGTAAGGTATATCTGTATTTCCAGACTTGTGCAGTTTTTCTGGGTGACACCCCCAGACATATTGGCATCAACATTGCCTAGCATGTTTGATGGCCCATTGAGGGTCATCAGCTGTACAATGAACCTATGGACCAAGGGGATACACCTATTGAGTCAGCAAGACATGCCGGGGTTTGCCTGTGTAATGAAACCTCCAAAGCTTTTCCATGCCATGTGCTGTGAAGCTTGTGTTTGGGACACAGGAAGTACAAGCCACATGGCAAAAGGAATATAAAGCGCAGCTGCATCATCTCCATCTTGTCTTCAATCCCCCTTCCTACCTCTGGAGCAAATTCTCTACAAACTGAACCCTGGAACAAAGGACTGAATGACCCATCCAAGCTGTGGATGCGTTCCAGACAGACTTTGAAGCCAGCAACTCACCAATACTGCTAAGAACCTGATATATCCATTTTGGAATGTATCTGACTGCTTTTCCATTTAAATTCTTTCTGTCTTTCTTTCTTTTAAACCTTTAGTTTAGATGCTAAAGAATTGTCTGGAAGGATGGAATTTAACTTCATTCTTTCATTTGTTCTTTCTTCTAAACATTTAGTTTAATTGCTAAAGGATTGGCTGGCAGCATGGTATTTTGGATGAGATCCAAACCTGGGTAATGTGGCTAACCTTCTACCCACCCACTTCCTGGATCCAATTAGGATCACTCTCCTGTTGCCCTCTGGCCATGCTGTATCACAGTGAGCAGAGTTTTTAAATAACCTCTCACTGTACGGGACCTAGTTGCTGATTAGGAGTCAGAGAACTGTCATGCAATAAAGGGGGCCGTGTGATTTCTTTTTTCAGAGTCTCGTTAACCAGTGTGTGGGATCAGAAGCACAGTTTGTGACTGGTCAGTGAGTTTAACTTCAGTGTTAACCACCAGTATGGGGAGCATCTGCTCTCCCTTTTTTCAGCCTGCTCTGACCTTGGCATTTTCAGTGAGGACTGCCCCAGGCACACTAGGTCACACTAAGTACTGAAGATAAATTAACAGAATGTTTTTGATGATCAAGTTGTATGAAATCAACTGAACTCCTTTGTTTTCTTTCATCTGAGCGGAGTTTCTGGTTTTCCAACGTGATATGATCTCCCAGCTGGAACAAGGGGAAGAGCCATGGGTCCCAGAGCTCCAGGGTTCAGAGGAAAGAGAGATCCTGAGATCTCCCCGCACAGATGAGGAAACATTAAACCAACTCAGAATCTGTAAGTGCCTGAAGGAAACATCTAGGATGCCCTACAAAGCTCTTGGGAAGTCTCTCAGTTCATTATTGTCCATAGCAGGGGTCGCATCCACAGGGTAAATATAGCTCAAGGCTTCCTATAGATGCTAGCAGACACCGGGCAGTAGCTTTCTCCCTTCCCCCTGTGAAGTTGGATGGGATGTGAAGGCTGAATTGATCCCCTCCTCTCTCCTGTTGGGGGGAGCTGAGTTCCTGATTTTTATTTGTCCTCTCTCCAGCACTTGTTTTGGTTTGGCCTTCCCCTTTCCATCCCTGTTTGAGGTTTCTGTCTCTATCACAGCAGGTGATGCAATGACGTGTGAGGTTCAGCACAGACCAGAAAAAGAGCAGGGAAACCAGCCAGGGGAGAAAATGGATAAATTTATTTCCTGTCAGGGAACTCAGAAGGGCCTTAAGGAAACCAGAATACAGCAGGAAATCTGCAGGGAAAAGCAAAAAAAATACATGTGCTGAGTGTGGGAAAAACTTCACTTACAGATCAGGCCTTTCTCAACATCAGAGAATCCGCACAGGGGAGAGGCCCTGTGAATGCAATGAGTGCGGGAAAACTTTCAGTCACAGCTCGCACCTTATTGGGCATCAGAGAATCCACACAGGGAAGAGATCCTATCATAGAATCCTAGCTTATAAGGGTTGGAAAGGACCTCAAGAGATCATCTAGTCCAACCCCTGGCTCAAAGCAGGACCAATTCCTAAATGGTTCCCTCAAGGATTGAACTTACAACCCTGGGTTTAGTAGGCCAATGCTCAAACCACTGAGCTATCCTCTCCCTCCTGAATGCAGTGAGTGCGGGAAAACTTTCAGTCGCAGCTCACACCTTATTCGGCATCAGAGAATCCACACACAGGAGGGGTCCTATGAATGCAGTGAGTGCGGGAAAACCTTCAATCGCAGCTCTCACCTTATTCAGCATCAGAGAATCCACACGAGCAAGAAGCCCCGCGAATGCCGTCAGCAGGCCTGCACAACTCGTAAAGTGGTGATGTAGAGAAATCTCTGTATTAACTATCTCTATAAATCTTTATAACGTTGCATTGTGTTATTTTGTATTAAGTATCTTTATCTTTATGACATTGCATCTGGCATGATGTTATTTTGTAATTCATATGACTTGGCATTGTGCCTCTCTATTTTCATACAACTTTGTATTAGATCCCTATATAGAGAATTGGTAGAAAACTTTGTATCAAATGTTATAGCCCCTAAGGATAGTATAGTTAAAGTAAAAGAAAACATGTGCCTTTTTGCTAGAAGTAGAATAAGATCTTCCCCCGCACTCTGTAATCAATTGCTCTATTGACTGAATGAGGTGTGAATGAGTGAGGCTTGGAAGACACCCACCTCCAGACAGCTACAACAGTTGAAGAGGGAATGGGAGCCAGAGCAAAGGACAATACAACTTGTCAAGTGGGCCCAATAAAGAAGAGCAGACATATTGATGGCCTCAGGGATTAGAAGCAAGCACCTTCTTTAGAAAACACCCTCTTTGAGCAGCATTGGGACAACACCCAGAGAAAAGCAGCACAAAGACCAACGGACCCAGACCCAGATTTTGAATCTGGTCTAGATTTGCATAAGAGGGAAGCTGCTATAAATGCGAGGTGTCTTGCAGAAGGACCCCGGATCTCGTCTTGTCACCATCGGACCATCGATTTCGATCGGTAGAAGTCCGGCTCCACCCCTCCCCCATCTAACTCACCTGGCCAGTGCAGTTAAGGGGAGCAACTAGTTGGTAACAACAGCAAGACGGAGTGTGTTTATGTCTGTGTGTGTGCGTGAATGCATGACTGTGATATATATCTCATGTGCATATCATAGAGTATTAATTGATACCTGTATTACTAATAAATGTGGCATTTTGCCTTAATCCCCCTGAAAAGTTCCTGTACAGTACTTTGAGTAAAACAGCGAGGGCCACAATACTCCAAAGAAAACAGCTGAGGACCGAAACTCCCCGGCCCTGCGGAAACACCCCCCACTCAGGACCTCCCAGCCTGGCGGAAACACCCCGTCCAGCCCTGCAGAAACAAACCCTCCTTCCCCAGCGCCGCCCCACCAAAACAGCTGTGGGTCAAAAAGGAAGGTTGGTGGTGTGGAGGTGTTACTTGATGTTAAATCAACCAGGGACTCCCAGCCAAAGAGGTGGCTGGGAGCCCTCAGGGTCAAATTAAAGGGCCTGGGGCTCTGACGACTGGGGGAACCCGGAGCTTTTCAGGGCTGGGGCAGGGATTTAAAGGTCCCAGAGCTCCTGCTGCTGAGGGGAGCCTGAGCCCTTGAAATCCCAGCCTCACTCCATCCCCTGGAGCTGCCGCCAGGATTCAAAGGGCTCTGTGCTGCCTGCAGCCACAGGGATCCCTGAGCCCTTTAAATCTCAGCTGCTGCCGGGATTCAAAGGGCTCTGGGCTGCCCGTGGCGGTGGGGAGACCTGAGACCTTTAAACCTCAGCTGCGGTCGGGAATCTCTGCGAGCAGCCCAGAGCCCTTTGAATCCCGGCCATGGCTGGCAGGCCGGCTTTAGGAAGTGCGGGGCCCCGCAGGGATGACTGGGGAAAAAAAAGCCTTTCAGTTCTTAACAACCGATTCCCTATAAAAAGTTCTGCCACAGTATGTATTTTTTGTACCAGTAGGGTTACCATACGTCCGTATTTTCCTCCCAGATGGCGATTTAAGAACCAAAAAGCCTGACATGTCCGGGAAAGTACAGATGTATGTTAACCCTACCTAAAAGTTCTTTTTTAAAAAGATGGGTCTGAACTAGAAATGAGCTCTGCCACTCCCTTAGGGTGTGCTAGGGTGCACATGTGTGGGTCCCAGCTGCTCCCTGCCCATCTCATTGAAGCAGGTGTGCAGGGTTACTTCCCTCGGAACTGCAGGGCACCAGTGAACATGGGGCTGGCTGGAGGTGGGGGAGGGGGAGGATGCGAGAGGTAGGGTCTGGCTGCAGGCTGGGCAAGGGGTGTGGGGCAGGCTGGAGACAAGAGGTGTGGGGTGGGCTGGCTGGCTTCAGGCAGGGCCACAGGGAGGGTGCTGCATGGGTTGGCAGGGCTGGAGACAAAAGAGTGTGGGACTGGCTGGCTTCAGGTAGCGGGGTGCGGCAGGGGTTGGCTGGAGACAGGGGTTGGTGCAGGGCTGAAGGCAAGGCAGGGGGTGTGGGGCTGGCTGGAGATGGGCAGGCTGCAGGCAGGAACTGGTGCAAGCAGGGCAGGAGGTGCGGGGCTGGTGCGGGCAGGGGGTGCAGCAGGGGCTGGCTGGGGATGGGCTGGCTGCAGGCAGGGCAGGGGGTGCAGGTACAGGGGGTACAGCCCATCCTCTATGGTGAGTGCCTCCTTCTCCTCCTCCTCCTCCCCCCTCTCCCACTAGGGTAGCAGCAGCAGCCTGGGGCTTGGGGGCTATTTCAAGGGCCCGAGGCGCCCCTGCTTCCACTGCCCCAGCTCTGTAAATAGCCGCGGGAACCCTGGGGAAGCGGCGGGGCTCCAGTGGCTATTTAAAGGGCTGGGGAGGTAGAAGCAATGGGAGTCCTGGACTTTTTAAATAGCCCCCAGAGCCCCGCAGCCATACCCCAGGGCTCCAGCAGCAGGGCTCTAGTGGCAATTTAAAGGGCCTGGGCTTCCAGCCCCTGCTGGGAGCCCCAGGCCTTTTAAATTGCCCCCTGGGGAAACTGGGCCACCCTGGTACAGCGCACTGGCTTTTGCTGGTACTGGGGCTTGGGTGCGGGGTCCTCTTAGGAGCGAGGCCGATTCAAGGGAATTGGTTAAATTGGCCTAAAGCCGGCCCTGGTGGCTGGGATTTAAAGAGCTCTGAGCTCCCCGCCCGCCTGCCCAGAGCCCTATAAATCCTGGCTGCGGCTGAGATTTAAAGAGCTCTGGGCTCCCTGCGGCTGCGGGCAGCTCAGAACCTTTTGAATCCCGGCCGCGGCTGAACTTTAAAGGGGTTTGGATTCCCCGCGGCTACGGGCAGCCCAGAGCCCTTTGATTCCCGGCTGCGGGACGCACAGTGAGACTTCACGGGCCGCACGTTGCCCGTGGGCCATATGTTGTACAGGCCTGGCATGGAGGGGCAAAATAGGTAAGAAATTTCCGTGGCCTGTCACTAGCAAATAGTAGCCACCATGGATCCTGCCAGAGGTGGCTACATCTTAGCACTGTGGGAAGCAACCCTTCACAGAGACCATTTGTCTTGTGGTTTGGGATACTTCTCAAGACATGCTGCACTCAGAGTGACCCCCTCATCCTGTGCCAGCTGGAGAAAAGAAAAGGGGCCAGCCAACTCTCCCACTACCAGCTGCGAACCACTGATCCCCAAACAGGGGGAGGCCTCTGGCTTTGATGTGTATTAAATATCAGGCTGGTCTCTTTCTTTGGCAAATATCTAACAGAGCTAAAAGAGGGAACAAATGATCCTCAAAGGAGAGGGGAAAGACAATCACTGGGAAATGTAATCCCCTGCAACATCCAGAATGGAGAGCGACTCAGGGCAACAGGTTCCCCCGAAGGAAGAAGTTTTTGGGATTTAGAAACATAAGGAACAGCACAAAACTTGAGAGGATTGTTAATTGACATTTGATAATGACACAGAGGGAAAACCTGAGCTTTCAGATCAGTGTTCAGAAATGAAAGACAAAGGGTGGAAATCAGAGATTTCGGATCCATTTTGCAAATTATAGAGAGGAAAGTGGAAAATCAGAGGGATTTTATATCAGTTGTTGATAGGAGGTAAAATCTGAGTGTTTCACATGAATACTTGGTAAATGAATAAAGAGGAAATGGGCAACATTTGCAAACATTTTGTGTTCAATAATCTGAGAAAAGGTGTAAATCTGAGATTTTCTTATTATTTTATAATTAGAGACAGGAAAATCTCAGGGCATATTCAATTAGAAATAGACAACTAGAGAGAAGTGGGGCAAATGTTTAGGTTATATTATTTGAATCTTTGAGATTTGCAAAGAAATTGTGTCACAAACTGCATATTTGATAACATGAGAGGAAAACACCAAGATCTGAGGGGAGAGAGTCACTTTCCTGTCAGGGCCCAGTGCTCCCTCCCCCTCCCCCTCCGGGGTCTCTCACTCACTGGGGGCTCCAGGCGGGGCTGGTGCGGTCAGAGCCTGGGGCTGCCTAGGGGGCAGGTCCCAGCTGGAGAAAGCCCCCCCCACCCCGGCCAGGATAGGAATGTGCTACTGGTAGCAGCCTGGGGCTGGACCCTCTCTATGGGGGACACTTGCTCCCCCCTCCCCTTCCTGGCCCTTCCCACGCCCTGTTGCCAGCAGAGAGTGGCCCCCCCAGCCCAACCCAGAGGTGTCCCTGTCTCAGGCCCCCCCCAGCCTCTGCCTAGTTCAGAAATCACTCGGGGGAACCATTTCCCTCCTACACAAGGACAAATCACTGCAGGTGAAAATGGGGGGAAACACCCCAAACCTGAGATCTGAACTGGCCATTGGCAATGGGGAGAGAAAATGGGGCACAATGGGGGGAGGGGAACAGGGAACTTCTCAGGGGTTTGAGGGAAGGGGGTGTCAGCCTGAATGTTGCTTGTTGCTCTCTAGGGAGAAAGGGGGGAGGACAGGAGAGGAGGGGGGTCTCCACGGAGGGGCCAGTGGTAATTCCGAGGGGATCTCAGCCCTCCCTTTTTCTCCCCGCTCCTCAGGGGTCACCTGCTCTTCTCCCCTCGCCCCCCGGCCATGTCTCGGCTGCACAGACATTTTCCATCCATCCCTTTCCCAGGTCTCCCCCCTCCGCAGCCCCTGCCCGACCCCACGCAGGGGCTGCTAGGTGTAATGCATGTTCAGTAGGGATTTCTCCCCTACTAATGCTGGGGTGTCCTTCTCCTATAGGTTAGTCTACTAATGATCTCCTCTTGGTGCCATGTGTGTCAGTTCATTGCCATGGCACTCGTGTGCTTAGACATCTGAGGATGCTCTACAGAAAAGCTCCTTGAGTGGGGTGATCCACAGGGAGTAGCTCAAAGCTCCAAAGTGCCTGGCCAGGGGCAGGACATTGGCACAGCAAGGGCGGGGTGTGGCAGTGACATCACAAAGGCCTTTTGCAGGACCTCACACTATTGGTCAAAGACTATTGGTGAGCAGGTGGTGACCTCACAGAGAGATCCTGACATCAGTCAGGGGCCAGGGGCTAGGGAAACCTCAGAGACCCCTGTGGCTTTGCTTCAGCAAGTCTCCTTCTCCAGGTCTCTGTCTGAGGACTGAGAGAGTATTCGGGTTCATGGACGTGAGCGCCAGGAGAAACCTCTTTCCAGTTTTCTCCTTCCCTTGTAGTGATTTTACTAGAAAACAGCCGTCCCTCTTTAGAAGGTAAGAGCCTCCTGGAGGTGTGAAACCTGTTCAGTCTGATCCATCTGGTGAGAGTTGAATTCTAGGCATGGAAAACATGAGCTTAAGGAGGCAGAATTTTATTCCGCACCTGGGATTTTGTCCCTTAGAATCATGGGGACATTAGGGTTTGTCCTTTGTGTTTCACCTTTTCCTCCATCCACCTGTCCCTCCCTCCTTTCTCTTCATCTCTTCTTTTGTCCTTTCTCCTGTTCCCCTCCCAACACCAGGACGAGTGTGTGCGTGTGTGTTGCGGGGGAGTGCTCTGCAGCTCTCACTGTGGGAGTTCCACCCAAAAATGTGAGGCTGAAATAGTGCTCTGGCAGTCAGGGCTGGATTAACCTTTTGTTGGCCCTGGCACCAAACATATTTGGGGGCCCCAGTGTAGTAACTGTGGGCTCCGAGTGTGGGCCTGGTGGGGCAGTGCCATTGGTGCCTTCGTATACCCGGTACCGAACCTCAGAGACATTTTTCATTTTGATCACACACCTCTCCATGACTATATGCATTGCCATACACAGCTCCCTCAGCCCGCGGGTTTTCTTATTGAGCTGTACACCCATGTGGGTTTACCAGTGTCCACAGTGAGCAGAACTTTCATAGTGACCAAGGAAACTCCCCACAGATTTATCTCTTTCCTCATTCAGACCTTCTCTAGCCACGTCTCCAGTACCCCCCATGTCACCAGTCACTGCATGTGGTCCTAGTCTCAGCTCAAAGTCCTAAAGCCAGCAGACACCTGATCAGTTCTGACATATCCTTCCCTCAGCCCCCATCCTGCCATGTGAGCAAGCCACCTGCAAACACCATTTCCCCAAAGTGAGGACTTAGCCCTTGGGAATCTGAAGACACCAGCGTCTCTCCCTCTGCTCCCATCTACATGCTAGTCTGCTACCTGGTCACCACCACCTCTCCCCATACTTGTTTCCTTTCTACTTTGGACATGCTCCCAACCAGCTGGAAGCTCCCTCTGCAAGCCTGACCTGCTCCCGCCTTCCCTGCTCCCCCGACATTCCTTTCCTACTGGTGACCTCTGTTCCTTGAGGTTAACTCCAGTGTCTTTAGGAGCTCTAGCTTAATGGCCCCAGGAGTCATAGAGCCACTTGTAGTTTCTCTAGCTACAGCCATGGGGCAACTGCCAGAGGCCAGACTTAGACAGCTGCAGCTACTAGCCGCAGGAGCGGAGGCAATGCCAAGGCTGAGCATGCTTGAACCTTGCAAGGGCAGCACTAGGGACTCTAAATCCTCAGCACTGGCCCTAGGCAGCTGCAGACTCTGGAGTTAGGCACTTTCCTCCTCTAGGTTCCTGCATGGTTACAGAACTGCAGTAAAGTGGAACAATTATCAGCTTCTGTGATTGGAAGATGTCTGGATCCATCTAATAAGACCGTCCTACATAAATGAGGAAAGTTGAGGTGCCTTTATTATTCTTTTGTTCCATTCTTTGTTTCTATGGGGAATTTGCCAGTGCAATATCACTGTCTTCCTTTTAAACAAACAAAACTAAAAAAAAAAGTGTAATGGCTGTTGAAAATAGCAATTCCAACCCTCGTTAGCACTGTGAAGACCCCAACGTTTGTTGCTCAATTTTCTCCTACTTTTTCTACAGTAAATGACAGTGGATCAGCATATTTGATTTGGGAGAAATGAAGTAACAGCTGCCCAAATTGAGCTAGAGCACTCCTGATTTTGAGGTGTTCAGATCTGGAAGACAGGGGCTAGATTCCCTTTATGAATATTAGATACATCTGGAAAGGAAAAGTCAATTTCTATTTTCATGGCTCAGAAGTGGAAATCCTCCTGTCCTGGTCCAGTAGAGCCTCCCCTTCTTTACTTACCATTTTCCCTTCTGGTGGGATCCACATACCTCCCTTGCCCAGCTTCAGATAGAGAGGGGCCCTGTCCAGTTAGTCCACCCAGTTCCATCTTTGGGGGCTGCCAGGCGAGGTCACACCAGCATCCCTAAGCCTGTCTGGGGAAGTCTTCTGAGGGTGCTACCTGGGCCAAAGCCTTCTACTCCTTGGTCACACCTCTTCCCTATTCACAGGTGGCACCCCCTTCTAGCAGGCAGCGAGCCAGCCCCCCAGCCCCAGCAAGCTGCAGCACATGGAGTCTCACAGCTTCCCCCCTCCCTTTCCTGTTGATAGCAGCCAAGGGAATGCTGGGAAATGTTCCTTCTCTGCTCCAAGGCAGGGAGCTGGTCAAGGAACTACAGCTCCCAGGGCCCTATGGGGTCTCAGCTCCCCTACTGAATATCTAGGCTGCTCTGAGGCTCCCTTTCTGCAGAGGGGAGGAAGTTACTGTTACAGGTCCCTTCAGAGCTTGGGCCTAGCACTATGGCACCATGTCAAATCCAGTACTGCTCCCAACTCTATCCAGCTCTGCTGCTGGCAGGATCCCTTCCTATTCTTTTTGTTTCCTGTTTCCCCTCCAAGGAGAAGCTCTGCATTGTTCCTGTGTGGGGAATTGAACCCAGGCTGTCTGGGTGAAAGCCAAGAATCCTAACCACTAGACCACATGGGACTTCCATAACACGTTTACATGTTCATATTCAATAACACAATTAAACGTAGCCATTCAAAGTAGCCATTTAAAAGAAGCCATTCAAAAAACTTCAAAAACAGACTTCAAAGAGAAATTGCAGAGTTACAACTGATCTGCAAACTTAACACCATTAATTTGAGCTTGAAGAGGGACTGGGGGTGACTGGCTCACTACAAAAGCAATTTTCCCTCTCTTGGTATTGACACCTCCCTGTCAATTACTTGGAGAGAGCCACATCCACCCTGACTGAATTAGCCTTCAACACTGGTTCTCCCCTTGTATGGTAACTCCCTTTACATCATGTTCCAATATATATTTATGCCTCTATCTACAATTTTCACTCCATGCATCTGAAGAAGAGGGCTTTTTACCCACGAATGCTTGTGTCCAAATAAATCTGTTAGTTCTTAAGGTGTCACCGGACTCCTCGTTGTTTTTGTGAAATAAAAGCAAAATGCACTCTAAGCTGATCTTAACCCTTTCAATGTCCTTACAAACTTAGATGCTTCTCACCACAGGCCGGCTGGTGGCTTTTCAGCCAGGCTCTCCCCTTTCGTCAGCGCTTCAGTTGCTTGGTGTGGGGGTGTCTGTAGATGTAGGTGGACGAGAGAGAAAAAGCATGGCAAATGTCTCTGCTTTTATCATGTCCTTTCTTCCCTCTTGGCTTTGCTCCCCCTTCAGAGTCAGGTGAGCATCACTGCGTCTCTCCAAGCAAGTCTGAGCAATTCCCCTGGGGTGTCCTCTTGCAGGTAAGTGATTGCACTGTAGCTCCCTTGCTGAACAATGGCTGTTGATGGGTTGTTTGACACCCTGTCCGGGTGTTGGTTACTTTCCTTGCTGTTGTCACTGGGGAGCTAATATTTGGCTGACTCCCCCACCTTACAGCATAGTGATAACCACACTGCACAATTCTCATAACTTCATATGCATGAATGGTAAACATCTATGGGTAGAGAAATGACTTTCAGCAGATCATATCCTTTCCCCTGATACCTTACAAGGCATGCTCTGTATATAAGATCACGATTATATGAAAATGAGGAATATGGGGGTTACAGCACACTCCCCCAAAGGTACAGAATGTCACACTGAGATTCTATTTTCATTTGTTATGTAACAGCATTAAAGAGATCCAGTGACTGACCAATGGCATTTTCAAGTGCTAAAATGGCAAGCGCTGTTGGTCTCTCATTGGCCATCAGTGACTGAAGATACGGTTTAATGAGCCAGAGCTTCAAGGCGAGGGTGGCTCTGTCCACTGCCTTCCGTTGCGCTGCTGGGCACCAAGTCCCTGGCGGTCAATATGTGAAGCTGGGAGAAGAGAGTGGGGTGGCAAGCGGTGGCAGAACTTTTGCCACCAGGGTCTAGCTGTCTAACTTCCTCTTCGTACTGCTGGGCCCCCGTTGCCTTCAGGTAACACAGGAACTAAGGCAGGAATAGGGTGAGGAAGCAAGTAAAGCCGAGCAAGGAAGGCAAAAGTTAATCTTATCTTCATGGGCAGCTCGCAATGACGTCCTTTTTCTGTGCCACAGCTGACAACAACATCCCAGACAGAAAAGTAACAGGCCAAAAAGAAACCTAGCAGATGCTGAAACAGTTCAGTTGGGAGCGTGCTAGACTAACAGGCTTTTCTATCCTCCTTTATGCACGGGCGGGATGTTTTCTGAGAGTGCAGCAGTTCCTTTAACTGCCACGAGTCCCTCATTTCAGGCTATGCAGCAGGAAAAGACAGCATGGGCTTCTGCACCGAGTTGGCCCACCTGACCTTTCATTCTTCTCTTGCTCTTTGTCAGCAAGGAGAAGAAAAAGAAGCTCTCCCTCAAGCTGGAGTCACACGGGCGAGGTAAGGACGACTTCCTGAGTGCTGGCTCCAGTCCTCTGCCCTGCCAGCTGACCTATCGAGGGGCTACCACCACATTCTCTAGATTTGTCCATCGGTCTGTGCCAGAGTGAGCAACAACCCAGTAGGTGGAGTTTCTGTAGTGTAGTGGTTATCACATTTGCCTAACACGCAAAAGGTCCCTGATTCAAAACCAGGCAGAAACAGGCTGGCTTTCTTTTCCCAGATCCCCTTGTTATTCAGAAAGGGCACTCCTCCTATTGGCCTGTCCCTGGGATAACTCCAACCCCTGCATGACAGAGGATGCTGACAGCAGTGGAGAAAGCACCTTGGTGTCAGGCTGGAGAACCTAGAGTAGTTAGGCCAGTCACCATTTGGAGGCTTGTGGCTTGGCCACCTCTGCTGTTGGAGGTTGGCCTATAGAGGCTCTCACTTCCTGCTGGGCTCCTTTGCGTGACTGGCCAAAGGAGGAAGTGAGGCAGGAATGGGGCAATAGAGGAAAGTTGAGCTGAGGAAGGCAGGGAAGAAGCTGTGCGGTTAAGTGGGGTTAGTAGAGCACCACCCTTCATTCTGCAAAGCCTGGGGAGGTGTGGTTGGCTGCTGGGAGGTAGAATCCTGTGCCTGCCTCTTGGCTTCCCAGGAGTGGCTACTTGCAGCCCAGGAGAAGAAGGGAGGTTCTGGGTGAAAGGAAAACAAGCAAAGCTGAGTCCAAGTGGAGAATGGCGGCTCCTTTATGGCCAACCTGGGGGCATGACTGATGGTTTTAGAGGTGGAGGCTGGGCTGGCTGTGAGCAACTGGGATCCAGGAAACCCCCACCTGCCCTTCTGAGGGCTGAACCCATGGAGGTGCGGTTGGCTGCTGAGAGACAGACCCCTGTGGCTGCCTGTTGGCATCCCAGGGATGGCTACTTGCAGCCCAGGAGAAGCGGGGTTCTGGGGGGAAGGAAAAGCAGCAATGGTGAGGCTGGGCTCCTTTCTGGCCGAGATGGTGGACTGTGGTGAGTCTGGGAGTTGCCTGTAAGCCATAAGTGGACGTAGTGCAGTGAAAACTGCTGCTCCATTCTGGCCGACCTGGGGGCGCCATGGATGACTTGAGAATGGGGGCAGGGCGCTGGCTGTGAGCAAATGGGATCCAGGAAGCCCCAGCCTGCCCCTCCAGGGGCCGAGTCTTCTTCTCTCCTGCCATGGGGAGCCCGACCTTAAGCCTGCCCAGCATGTGCAGCAGCTCGAGCATTAAGCCTTCCTGTGTGCATAACTGAACTACGCCCTAGTGTAATAAGGTGTAAAGTTTAGATTGTGAATTTATCTTTAATTTCCATGGTAATTTACTTTGATCTTTTATTCCTACCACTTATAATCCTTAAAACTCCATCTTTCTGTAGTTAATAAATCTGTTTTATGCTCTACTTAAACAGGTGTATTTTGCTTGAAGTTCTTGGGAAATCTCAGCTCCATTACAAGGCTGGTTCATGTACTATTCACAGTGAGGGAGGGGTGGACCCTGTGTAATAAACTCACACTGATCAGGCTTCTGATTAAGGCAAGATGGTATGATCCAGGGGTGGAAGGCTGCAGAGCTGTAGGGGGGGCAACATTCTATCATTAGTGTTATGAGTGGCTGCAGAAGCATTCATGTAATTCAGTTGGCTGTGTCCCTACCTACGGATGTCTGTGTAAGTGCAATATCTGCCAGAGATTCACAGCTTGTCTCAGCATCACATGTGTGAGAGGGAGCCCAGGTGGTGGGACAAAGGGCTCAGGGGTGCCACTGTTCAGTTGCATCCCATTGATCCCATCACAGACTTTCAACAACCACAGCGGGTGCTCACTGAGACAGAGAGAGAGATGCCAAAATAGTGATATCCAGTGCCAGCAGACATCAAACTATCAGAAATTCTGTGAACAGAGAAGACCCTGCTAGTGGAAAATGGCTTGTGAGGTATCATTAGAAAATGCATAACCTACTGAATATTATCCTCCTGTTAAAATGTGTAGTAACACTGTATGGAAAATTGTGAGATTTTACAGTATGATATTACTGAAAAAGTTACAGTTCTGGGGAACACCCACAGACCAGTTCCTCAGAGACAGCAAGGCAAACAGCTGGTCAAACAGCCCTTCTCCTGCAGGGGGAAGGTGTGAAGACATTAAGGGCTGGTCTACACTACGGGGGGAAATCGATCTTAGATACGCAAATTCAGCTACGTGAATAACGTAACTGAAGTCGAATATCTAAGATCGGATTACTCACCCATCCTCACCGCGCGGGATCGATGTCCGCGGCTCCCCCTGTCAAATCAGCAACTCGTTGGGGTTGGTGTTGTTCCGGAATCGATATAAGCGCGCTTGGGGATCGATATATGGCGTCTAGATGAGACGCCATATATCGATCCCCGAGCAATCGATTTTAACCCGCCGATACAGTGGGTAGTCTAGATGTAGCCTTACATTCCATCACAGGGACCTATTGAGGCTGTTGTGGAAAACGACCACAGGATTAATATTTGAATCAGTTCAGCCTGAGGCTCTTTTCTTGGTTACAAGCACGCAGGGGGCGACAGCTATTGGAATACTGTTCCTGAGCTAAAAATCACACAAGCCTTTTACAGCTTAAAACCACAAACAATGACACATACGTTGCACGTTAATTTCCTTATTTGGAATATATTGCAAAATATGATGCAGGTCAAAAGCAAGCTGAACAATCAGTTTTCCATATTTGGCCTTTCCTGTTATTTTTATTACACCTGGTGATATGGGAGCAAGACTCACCATGTCTCAAGAAATGTCACTACCAACCTAGGCCATTTTCACATGCTGGGGTGCAATCCAGATCGGCGAGGAGTTGTGTCATCTGTAATCCTGGGTGAGATTCAGTGTTCTGCTGCTGGAGCTCCCCTGTCTGGATACTCCCAGCCAGCGTTCAAGGACGCACTGAGTGTCTGTATGATAAGTAACCCTGGACTGGCAGCTCTGACTCCAGCCGCCTGCTTGTTACACCCCAAGCACATTCTGGTTTGGGTAGAGAAGGCTCAGGGTTTGAGAGAAGGCTGGGGGTAGGAAGCTTCTGTTCATTATGCTGGACCTAACCCCAGTTTTACTTGAGTAAAGAGGAGATATTTGACATTGTGTGATGCTGCTCCTGTGCTCTGTTCCCAAAGTGTTCTGCAGCAGAGGAGGGTCTCTAGTAGTATGTATGTTACTGGCCTATTGGGGTGATGCTGAAACAGGACAGGGTACAGATGGCATTGTGGGGGTGGCATGAACCTTCACTCTTCATTTCCCCTTCCAAGAACAGAAGGGACAGGAATCCTTACCCAGCAAGACCATCGTCTCATAGTTCCCCTGCATGACATCTCTGTAGAGGGCTCTCTGAGTGGGGTCCAGCAGAGTCCCCTCTTCCCTGGAGAAATACACAGCCACCTCCTCGAAGGTCACCGGCCCCTGAAAGAGCAGGAGTCCAATACTCAGTACCTGCTGACCCACTCACAACCCCACTATTCACGGAACAGCAGCACCAGGGAAATGGAAGCTCCGGGAGGCACATGTTAACAGAGTCCCACCCCACCTTGCTTACAGCAGCCAGGAGGCATCAGAGGGTAGAAAGAGAGAACCTTTGTGTCTCCCATCTGGCAGACAGAAGCAGAGTCTTCACATTTATCACATAGCTACTAGCCAGAGCTTAATATAGGAGATGGGGCTGTCTCTGGACCCTGATAGTGGCTCCCTGGTAGGAATCCAAGCACTCTCCAAATAAAATATATGGAAGAAAGGGGAAGTCAATCATAAAGAATAGAAGTTAGAAGGTCAGAATTGTAGTGCCCATTAACAAAGGTTTAGAGAAAATAGAGCCTATCAAACTAACGGGATATCCTTATTGGATGAGATCAAAAGTTTGGTTGCAGCTAATAGTATTGATGTAATATACCTAAACTTCCGTAAGGGACATGACTTGATTAGCACAATATTTTTACTAAAAAAAACTAGAATGATACAAAATAAACACGGCATACATTAAATAGATTAAAAACTCTGATAGTAAATGGGGAACCATGATCGAGTGGATTTCTTTCTAGCAGGTTCCTGCAGGGATTGGTTCTTGGCCCTGTGCTATTTAACATTCTTATCCATGACTTAGAAGAGAGTACAAAATCATCACTGATAAAGTTTACAGTTGCCACAAAGATTGGGGTTGGTGGTAATTAATGAAATGTCAGTAGATTCAGGCTCCATCGCTGAGAGTCTGGGAAGTTGTCCCAGCCCTGGCTGGAGGGTTATTTCCTGTTCCACAAAGAGGGGAAGTTCCATTCCCAACTCCTGTGCCTTGAAATTAGGACCTATCTGACACTACACCCCCATATTCATCATAGTGGTATGATTATAATATGCTTAGGACATAATTATGATCTATTTTGTAGAAGATGCATCATGTGTGGTGTCACTGGAAAAGTTCTGATTTGCTGAATATGATTATCCTATTTGTGTGCACATATCATGTTCGTATATGAAGTTATGGATATTGACTCTGTATCTGTATTTCAAATGTGCTTACTCTGGGTAACACCCACAATGTGCCTTTCAGGTACAACACTGAAGAAGCCAGACAGTGCTGATGGCTCAACAAAGACAATGGACTGTGGAAGAGCTTAGCCTTCCTGTGAATGTTTCAGCCAGCCTATGAGTCATGGCTACTATGACTCAGCAGGGCCTGTGACCAGACCACATGACACTAAACTCCATTTTAGTAGCTGTATTTTTCCACAAACTGGACTAGGAACTGAGTTTGGAACAAAAGGTTCCCACCATATGGAAAAGCTACATAAGGTGGGTGTGACATCATCTCTTGGCCTCATTCTCCACACAAGAGAACTTCTGGAAACACCTGAGAAACAAAAACGGATGTGGGGGAAGTGCTGCTCCCAGGATCAAGAGATTTCTAGCTTGTGTATGGAAACTTGGGGGACTGCTTGTACCATCAGTCAGGGTGAGAAATTGCTAATTCAAATTCTATCCATCTAGTATGTTAGGCTTAGTCTGAGTTTTGGTTATTTGCTAAATAATCTGCTTTGATCTGTTTGTTATCACTTATAATCACTTAATCTATCTTTCTGCAGTTAATAAACTTGTTTGATGCTTTATCTTAACCAGCGTATTTTGAGTGAAGTGTCTGGGGAAAATCTCAGCTTGTTGTGCACATCTGTCCCATATCGAGGGGAAGGGGAACTACATTAATGAGCTTGTATTATAGAGATCCCTGTGCACTATAAGATGGTATCATTCTGGATTTATACTACAGCAAGTGTGCAAGGTTGGGGAGTGGGAAATTGGCTCTTGTCTTCTATCTGTCCTTGAGTGGCTTAGGTAACGCACTCAGGTAGCTTAGTTGGCTGCATGGCGCCACCTGCTGTTGTGTTGGGTGATAACAGGCCCTGGAGAGGCTGGCGAAATCTCCAGCAAAGCAGTGTGAGAAGGGCCAGCCCAGCGTGAGGGTTAGAGGACACAGCAGTTCCCAGAAGCTCCACAAACTGCCTCCTGGGGGTGACAATCCATCACGCCCTACACTACACAAGTCTCAGCAGGTTTGTCACATGCTGTCCCCTCCCTTTCTCCACCCGAGATATTTCTTGCTTCCCACCACCTCTAGCAATTCCCACCCTCTTATGCATTTACTGCTCCTCAACCTCCAAGCAGAGCCCGCCACCCTGATAATCTCTTACCTGAGACAGCTCCATTGCAGCCATTTCCTTGTCCCTGGGAGGACGAGATGATCTGCAGCGAAACATGGATGTTATTCTCTGGCCTGCCGGGGTGAAAAGGGCAAGGTGTGAGAATTCAGACTAGGCTTTTGTCCATTCCACAAGCCGATTCCCCCCAGCTTTTCCCCTGCTAATGCACATTCTAGGTTCTAGCACACTGTGAAGCACAGAGTGACCTTATTCCAGTACAGGCCTAGCCCCCTCCCACCAGGGTGTAACCCTCTGACACATGGGGAAACCCTCCCAGTAACAGTCTCTCTCTTACACGTATCAAGTTTGCGGACAACACCAAGCTGGGTGGGGTTGTAAGTGCTTTGGAGAATTGGATTAAAATTCAAAATGATCTGGACAAACGGGAGAAATGATCTGAAGTAAATAGGATCAAATTCAGTAGAGACAAGTGCAAAGTACTCCACGTTGGAAGGAACAATCGGAGGCCAGAGAAGAGCAGAAACAAAGGAGTCACTTTGGGGGATTCTCCCTGTCATTGTCCCCAAGGCAGCTGTCTCAGGTTTACAAAGGTGTTTCATGTTCCAGCCTTTGTACAGTCTCTCCTGGGAGTGCCCCTTTCATGGACTGGGCCTAGTTTTAGTTGTTGGTAGTTAACAAGCTTGGTTTATTGTTCATCTAACCAGTATGTGTGGATTGAAGTGTGTTGGAAACTCTGTTTGGGATAACAAGCTGGTGCATGTCATTTTCCGCTGATGAAATGACAGACTTCATATGAGCTTGGGTCGTTCAGTAGCGTGCTGGACAGTGCAAGATGCACATTTCTGGGGGAAAGTTGGGCACTTGAGAATTTGCTGGTTTTCTCCTGAGGTGTAATTCATGAGTGGCTGTCTAGCAGCACTCAATACTGTGTAGCTGGGAGTGAGTTACATGCTGGAGACTGTGTGTTAATTGGCCAAGAGGGGCTGTTCTCGCGGGAAAACAGTGGAAAAGGCACCCCATGCTGGAGGACTGAGGTACAGCTATTTAACAGTCCAGATTGTACTCTGGGTAACATCACAGACACTCATTATGACAGAGCCTCTTACAACACAGAGAAAGTAAATCCATGTCCCAGAAATCGAAGACTCCAGACAGAGGGCAAGTGTCCCTGGCACTGCTTCTTGCTGACAGAGAGGTTCAGAGACAGTGCGAGAATCCTGGGGAAGCTGGGAACAGGAAGCATGGGCTGGCGGGTTTCGGTGGAGAAAGGGAACAGGAAGGGCAGGGATATTACTGAATCCAGGATCTTAGCAGTACTAGATGACAGGATAGCACATAGTGCAGCCCATTGGAAAACACAATCCCAACTATACATACAAAATGATGGGGTCTAAATTAGTTGATTCCACTCAAGAGAGTGATCTTGGAGTCACTGTGGATAGTTCTCTGAAAACATCCACTCAATGTGCAGCAGCAGTGAAAAAAAGTGAACAATGTAGGAAATAATTAAGAAAGTGATAGATATGACAGAATATCTCATAGATCATATTTGTAAAAACAGCAAATAAATCCATGATACACCCACATCTTGAATACTGCATGCACATGTCACCCCATCTCAAAAATAGAAATATTGGAATTGGAAAAGGTTCAGAAAAGGGCAAGAAAAATGATTAGGGGTATGGGACAGTTATGCCAGACCTAACCCCCAGTTTCACTTGAGCAAACAGGAGATATTTGACACTGTGCAATACGGCTCCTGTGCTCTGTTCCCAAAGTGTTCTGCAGCAGAGGAGGGTCTCTGGTATTATGTGTGTCACTGGCCTATTGGGGTGATGCTGAAACAGGACAGGGTACAGATGGCATTGTGGGGGTGGCGTGAACCTTCACTCTTCATTTCCCCTTCCAAGAACAGAAGGGACAGGAACCCTTACCCAGCGAGGTCACAGTCTCATAGTTCTCCTGCATGACATCCCAGTAGAGGGGATGGGGTGAGTGGGGTCCAGCAGAGCCCACTCTTCCCTGGTGAAATACATAGCCATCTCCTTGAAGGTCACCAGCCCCTGAAAGAGTAAGAGTCCAACACTAAGGACTTGCTGCCCCACTATTTGTGGCAGAGAAGAGTGAATCAAATGGAAGCTCTGGGTGGATCATAGTCAGGAGAGTCCCACCTCGACCTGGCTCAGAGTATCCAGCAAATGCCAGGGTGAGGGGATGAAGAGAGAGCCCCTTATCTCTCCCAGCATATCCATCACCCCCCTACTAGCCACTGACTGATACAGGAGATGGAGCCCCTAGCAGGGTCCAGGGAGAGCTCGCTGGTAGGATGCCCAACACCCTCCTCATTGTGAGGAGAGGGATATGAAGGGAGAGGCAGCTCCAATAAGCCTGACTCATGGGTGTCCCCTTTATATCTCACAGCAGCTGATGGTTAATGAGGTCAGGCTCCAGCACTAGGAGTCTGGTCAGTTTGACTAGCTCCATGTAGGTGGGTTATTTTCTCTCTTCACAAATTAGGGCATTTCCACCTCCAAACCTCCTGGGTCTGTTCCTAGAATCTAGGCCACTTAGTAAATAACTCCCAGCAGGTCTGCCACACCCTGGCCTCCTTCTTTCCCCACGCTGTGAATTTCCTGCCCCGCTCCAACCTCCAAACCAGACTCTGCAAACCTTCCCACCTCTGGTGTATTTGCTCTCCCTTTCCTCCAGCAGGAACCCACCAGCAACCCCCCGATAATCTCTACCTGGACTGACTCCACTGCAGCCATTTCTCTTCCCTGTCCCACGCCAGGCTGGGATGAGCTGGAGCAAAACATTCTGCAGCCTGTCTGGGGGAGAAGGGCAGTTGTGGGCGTTTCAGAACCGGTTTTAGTTAATTTCACATCACAATTCCCCCAGGCCCTTTCCCTGCAGACAGACACCCTAGATTCTGTCATGCTGGGAAATGCTCAATCTGTTTATTACAATTTAGACCTGGCCCCTCCTGCCAGGCTAAGTCCACAGACACATTTTTAACCTCCCTTCTCTCTCCCCTCACCCCTTCTCTGAACACAAGGCTAGATAAGAGCAGAACCAAAGGAGTCACTGTGGGGGATTCCCTCAGACACTGACCCCACGGCAGCCACACCCCAGCAGGGGGAATATGGAGTCAGGAACTGGCTTTTGCTCTGTCTGATCCTTGTTTTGTTCACTGGAAAGTGGTTCTGCCCCAGGATGCAGCAATACATGTGTCTGGGTGGACTAGAGAGCTGGAAATCTCTCCCCCACATTCATTTCTCCCACTGCCCCTTTCAGCCTCTCCTTCCCCTGTCCTCTCTCCCTGCCCCTCTGGCTGGGACAGTCCCATTCCTGGGGGCTTTGCTCTCCCATGGCTGGATTTCCTCCTGGCAACCGCTAATGGGAGGAGAAATGAGGTGGTGGTGTTTGTGCAGAGTCACTTTCTTGCCAGACCCTAGGACATTCCCTGAGGTCTTTCAGTTACCTGGAGACTCTGGCTCAGAATTTAGTAGTAACAGGGCCCAGGACTGCCCTAGGGGGCTAGGACCAGCTGCAGAAAGTCATCCCCTGGGCCGGGCAGAGAAGAAGCTTTAATTAAGGTCACTTCCCAGCACAGAGCCCCACTGGGGGAGCAGCAGCTGCCAAGCCTGGTCTACCAGATCACAATGGAGGCTGCAGCATCTGACCCAGGAAGCTGAACCCCAATATCCTGAGCAGAGAGGGACGGAGTGTATGAGCAGCTTCCCTCCTTTAGCTCTCTGGGGAGAGCACCTAATGGGAGCCCCTCCTCACAGGGAGAATGGCTGATCTCATTTGACCCACTGTCCATCTGGAATCACTCCTTGTCTTTCCATACAGTGACTCTGGATTAACAACGGTCTCAATGACACCGGATTTCAGAAAGAATGAGTTCAGAACGCTGTGGAAAAGACTATCGTGTGGCAGTGCTGACTCCCTTCCCACCTCCCTCACCCCCGCAGATCTAGGACAAGGACTGGGGGCAAAAATTTTCCAAACGGAACCGAAAGTTCCTGCAGTTTTCAAAAGAGGAGAGAAGTAAATTCTGTGAATTCACACTAACAGTGTTTGCTAAGTGGACAGAAAGTTATCACAGTGACAGGGCACGTGACTGGGGAATGGACTTGGTGACCTGGTGACTAGGAGCCAGGACTCTGGTACAAGTTGACCAGAGAGAAGGATCATGGTTAGCAGCAGCCCCCAGACACCCCCTAGTACCCAGAGCCCAGACCCCCCAGCCAGGGGCCCCAGACACCCCCCAGCCAGGATCCCATCAGATATTCCCTGGGACGCAGCCCCCAGAGTCCCTGGCCAGGGACCCCAGATACCCCTCAAAGCCCCACCGGCCAGAGAACCCCCACCACACCATGATTGCCAGGTTGGGAATCCCAAAGGGTTCCCCCCACCAAGAGCCCCCAGCAGCCAGGGACCCCCTCAAGGGACCCACCCCCACACTGGGAACTCAGTCCCTCACTGCCTGCCTAGGAACTTCCCCACCCTCCAGAACGATCTACCCTGACATTTGCCTGGGACCCCTTCCTCTGCCCAGTGTGACCCCCTGATGCTTTACAGTGCGACCCATCACTCTGCTTCCCTGGCATGCCCTCACCTAGTGCCAGGGATCCCCTCCCCCAGCTCTGTGCACTGGGCATGGCAACAAAACCAGGAACCAGCGGGGGAAGCACAGACAGAGCCCCTGGCACAGAACCAGGCTCCCTCTAACCCTCTGTCCCGCCTCCCCAAGAGACACCCACCCCCACTGTTCTGCAGCCACCAGGCCCCCAGCGATACCCACCTCCAGGACCCATAGCCTCAGGGATGGGCACATCAGAACCACCACCCCCGAAAACCCCAAACCTTCACAACCCACCAACCTGACTAGGGTACCCCCTGCCCAGCCACCCAGAGGCCTCCCCCTACCACAATGCCCCTTCAGCTGCAATCTCCCCACACAGACACCTTCCCTGCCTCTGCAAGTGTTACCTCACAGAGTGTGAGAAGTGGCTAGAAAGTTAACACCACCTCCTGCTGGCCAGTCACACAGGCAGAGGGAGCCTGGGGAGTGCTTCTTTAACAGGAGAATGGAAGGCCTGGAGGGCAAGAAAGATCCACGGGCTGTCACTAGCAAATAATGGCCACCATGGATCCACCCCAGAGGCGGCTGCATCTTAGCACATTGGGAAACAACCCATCATATTCAATTAGAAATAAAACAACTAGAGAGAAGTGGGGCAAATGTTTGGGGTATTTTATATCAATCTTTGAGACACGCAGAGAGAACCCTGTCACAAACGACATTTGATAACATGAGAGAAAACCACCAAGATCGGAGGGGATTTGATGTTGCTATTAAATAACTAGTGGAAAAGGGGGACTGTTGGACTGGATTTTATATGACTGTCCAATACATAAACAGAATGTGATGGTCCCCCCCGGCCACGGGGCAACCATTCACGTGAGCAGCTCAGAGCCCTTTGAGGAGCTGATTTAAGGGCGGGGGGGGGGGAGCTGGAAGGCTCCCTGGACAATGGAAGGGGGCCGCAGGGGAATTGGGAAATGGGGTCTGGGCAGTCTCCATGGGGGATGTGCTCCTCCCTTCCCTTCCCTGCCCTGGCAGAGAACGGGAACCTCATCCCATCCCACTCCAGTGGGAGCCATGTTCTGGGGAATGACCCAGGGCAACAATTTCCCACCCAAACAAGGACAAATCGCTGCAGATGAAATGGGTGGGAAAATCCACCCCCCATCGGAGAGATTTTAAATTGACATTTGAGAAGTATGGAAAGAAAAGGGCTTCTCCCAGGCTCCCTGGGGCAGAGTCACTTTCCTGCCCCCCAGCGCCTCTCATTCCCCGGGGGCTCCGGGTCACAATGTCCCACCGCCCTTCCCCCGCCTGCAACTCCGGCTTCTCCCCTCCCGCCCCCGCTAGCCACACCAAGGGGAACCCCCGGGCCCCAGTCTCTGTCCCCACCTGGATCCCAGCGGGGCCGTGGGCAGATCCTGGCTGCAGCTGAGAACAGCGGCTCCGCTCTGGCTCGGGCAGCTCCAGCGCTGCTGGCAGCACGTGGAGAACCAGGAAGCAGCTGTTCAGCCCGGGCTCGGTGTCACAATGTGCCAGAGCCCCGCCCCCAGGAGCTGCCCCGCCCCTGCTCTGTGCTGGAGCCCCGCCCCGAGGAGCTCCCCTGCCCCCGAGCTGAGCCAGAGCCCCACCCCCAGGAGCTGTCTGAACCTGGGATGTGTGAGAGCCCCGCCCCCTGGAATTTCCCCATGTTGGGTCTCTGAGCTTTGTTCTCCTGCCTCCTTCTTCCCAGCACCCCCTGCTCCCTTCCTGTGTCTGCAAACACCCCCCTCCCCCGGGGCCGGCTGCAGTGCTCGCTGAGGCTGACTCCAGTGGCTGAAGTTGCCTCCATCTCTGCTTCACCTGGAGGGGGAGAGACAAAGAGTGGAGATGGTCCCAGGGTGTGAAACCAGAATCAGGGGGCAAGGAAAGAAGGACTGTTTGGAAAGGTGGGTTTTTTTTGTGGGGGGGGTGAGCCATAGGGATTCAGAAGAAGTTGGGCAGCAGAGGCTCAGGGAAATTGAGGGGAACCTCCTGGGTGTCTCAGTGTTGCCCAGGGTTTGTACAGCACCTTGCATAATATGGGGTCTGATCTCAGTCATGGTCTGTGCAGCACCTGGGAGCCCTGATGTCTGTTTCCTGATCACAGGCTCTGGGAATGGAGAGAGGGAAACCTCAGCACCTGAAGGTTAATGCAGCCCTGTGTGCAACCCCTGCTAGGGTGATCCGACAGCAAATGTGAAAAATTGGGATGGGGGTGGGGTTAATAGGCACCTATATAAGAAAAAGACCCAAAAATCGGGACATCTAGTCATGCTAGTCCCTGCTGTTCTCATAAGGGGTAGGCTTAGAGAGGGTTTGGCTACACTTGCAGCTGTCCAGCGCTGGGAGTTAAAGCTGTCTTCCTACAGTTGTTTAGGGAAAGCGCTGCAGTGTGGACACACTGACAGCTACCAGCACTCTGTCATGGCCACATTTGCAGCGCTGTTGGGAGTGGTGCATTATGGGCATCTATCCCAGCATTCAAGTGGCTGCAATGTGCTTTTCAAAAGAGGAGGGTGGGGTGGAGTGTGACACGGAGCGTGGGGGAGACAGAGCGAGTGGATTTTTGGAGCTGACACTGTGTCAGCTCCCTGCCGGGCAAGTTCAAGCCTCCTCCCCCACCCCTCTCTCATTCACTAAATGCAAATAGCCGCCTTTGTTCTTTTCCTCACAGACCAGATAAGCCGCTGATCCAAAACAGACCCCCCCCTCCCCCGTGCCAACCCGGCTGCTTCTCTCCTCAAGCAAACACCAGCTGTGGGTGTTCCAAAGGGATCCCCCTGCCTCTGCTCATTCACTGCAAACAGTAACTGTGTTTGGTTTTTAGATAAGCAGCTCCGGGAGCCTTCAGCTCACAGCAAAGCAAACAGAGGCATCACACCAAAACAAAGAGCGTTATCTCTACTTAAAAGCATTATGGGAAGGTTCCGGAGGTCAGTGACAGCGTAGTAAGATTAATCACTGTTTACACTGGCACCCCAGCGCTGCATCACCAGCTCTGTTCTCTTTATTCCTCTGGTCGAGGTGGAGCACATGCAGCACTGTAGCCAGGGAGATACAGCGCTGTATGTGCCTTGCCAGTGTGGACGGGGAGTAAGTTACAGCGCTGTAAAGCCGCCACCTGCACTGTAACTCTCCAGTGTAGCCAAGGCCTGAGTTGTAGTAATAATAGCAGCCAAGAATCCGGTGGCACCTTATAGACTAACAGACGTATTGGAGCATGAGCTGTCGTGGGTGAATACCCACTTCGTCATATGCAACAATAGTCCCATATGGGCTAGTGGTCAGGATTCCTGGTTTTCACCCAGGTGGCCTGGGTTCAGCTTCTGGTGTGGGAAGAGTGCAGAGCTTTTGCCCAGAGTGGAGGCAGGAAATGAAAGGAACAGGAAGGGATCCTGCCAGCAGTGGAGTTAGACAGTGTAGGGAGGGGACCCCAGAAGTGGGGGTGGGGCAGTGGTTTGGGGGGAGATGAGGGAAGGATCCCAGCAGTGCGGGAAGTTGACAACCTGGAGAGCACAGGCCTGGAATGGGGACCTGGAAGAGTGAATGTGTCCCTCTAAACCCATCAACTGCAGACTAGGCAGGCTTGGAAGAATTGTGTATTTGTTGGTAAATGTCAATTTCTGTGTAAACACACAACCCAATGGCAAAATATTTCCATCAATAATCATCAAAATTGACAGATGGGCAAAGTAAGAAACATGGTGCTTGAGAACTTATCATGTTGTAGGAGCAGCAGTGATCTGTATGCTCTGTATAACCTGTATGCTCAAAAGGTCTGTTAAACTCCCCCAGCTTGTGTCCTTTCCCGCTTTGAATGCCTGTGAAGTGGCTTTCCCACTCTCCTTTGTACCTCCAGTGAATGCCCTTCACCCGGCCCATCTGGCCAGTGGTTCGCTGTGTTACATTCTATTGCACCTCAGGGAGATTGATCTTCATCGCACCGTCCATCGCTGCGCTGTGGGACACTTACCTTAAAGGATCCTGACATCTCCACTGCCAGGCCTGTCCTGGGAGCGTGAGTATGAGTGTGACACCCTCTCCCATCCCTTCTTTTGGGCTTAGCTATCAAGCTAATAAATGTGCTGCTTTCTGCCAGACTCTGGGGGGGAGGGGCATTATTAGTCCTCTCTAAGCTTACTAACTGACCCAATTTTGGGTAACACAAGCAACATTGTTTGATCTGTTATTGTACCAAAGGGGGAGATGGTTGTCTATAAAGGAGGGTGAAGACTAAATGCCTCTGATGAGAATGGGATTTGAACCCATGCAGGCAGAGCATAATGGGGTAGCAGTCCATCACCTTAACCACTCGGTCACCTCATCTGAGCTGTCAAAAAACAGACAGGAGGAGAAATCTAAGGCCGGCAGAGATAGGGACACTAAGGAGTTTTTAAATACTAAGCGAAAGCAGGGTCTGAATGAGCTCCCCTCTCTCACCTAGTGAGGAGCTGGGGAAAGACTTCCGGAACAGACCGTGTTTGCATAGACACACCTACTCTGCCTAGCTATGCAGCATGATGGGGCCGCTTCCCCAAAATGACCAGTTTGGGATGGTCTTGGGTTACAAATGACTTTAGGATTGAGTGGAATGAAATGTTATTCTCCTTCCTGTATGAGTGAAGGGCAGCAGAACATACCTAGTCCGTCCTGATGGAGGGGTAGGTGAGCGAGGAATAGCTTTTATTGGACTGCAGAGAAGTGATTGAGGACGTCACCCTAAACCAGTGGTCCCCAAACATTTCACATTGTGCCCTCTTAGCCATGGCTGTGGCCCCTCGGAAGCCACGGTCCAGAACCGGGGCTGGGAGGATTGGGGCTGTTGCTTGCTGGGGTGAGGGGTGCGGACAGGGGTAAAGAGGTCGACGCCGGGCTGGGAGCCAGAGTCTCAGGCTGAGGGTGGGGTTGGGGAAGAGCTGTGGCAGAGTGGTGCTCCCTCCCTGCCCTCTATGTGGGCTGGCTCAGGTCCTGAGGTGCCCCCATGAATGTTCCTCTGTGTCCCCCTAGGAGTCGCAACCCACATTATGGGGACCACTGAACCCTACTCGCTAAGCCGGGGCTAGTGATGCCAAACCCCCGGGAAAGGGAGAACAAGTGTGGGGGCCCCAGCACCAGAACCATGCCCCTACCTTCTGTCTGTGGCTCTACCCCTTCCACAAATGGCCCCATCCACTGTCACTTCTGTTCCACCCCTTCTCCCACCAGCCCCACCCTATCACTCCTTTACCCCTGCCTCGCTGTGGCCCTGAGACCAGAGAAGCTCTGTGCCCCTGCTGCAGCCCCCGGGCTGTAGCAGGGAGTGGGAGGGAAGTTTGTGTGTGAGTTCTTTGTTCTTTGTCTTGTGTCTGTGGCGTCTCGGCTATGAGAGTGATTTTTCTATCTCCTGCCTTTCTAATCTTCTGTTTCCAAGTTGTAAGTACAAAGATAATAAGACAATAAGTTTATATTGGTTTTTTTTGTATTTACATGTGTGTAGTTGCTGGAATGTTTAAATTGTATTCTTTTTGGATAAGGCTGTTTATTCATTTTTTTCTTTTAAGCAAATAACCCTGTATTTGTCACCTTAATACAGAGAGACCATTTTTATGTCCTTTTCTTTCTTTTTATATAAAGCTTTCTTTTTAAGACCTGTTGGATTTTTTCTTTAGTGGGGACTCCAGGGAATTGAGTCTGCAGCTCACCAGGGAATTGGTGGGAGGAAGAAGTCAGGGGGAAAATCTCGTTGTGTTAGATTTACTAGCCTGACTTTGCATACCCTCTGGGTAAGGGGGAAGAGAGATTAGCTATCTTGGTACTTCTATTTCCAGGACTGGAAACAGGGAGGGGGGAGTCCCTCTGTTTAGATTCACGGAGCTTGCTTCTGTATATCTCTCCAGGAACCCAGGGAGGGAACACCTGGAGGGGAGGAGGGGGAAGGGAAATGGTTTATTCCCCTTTGTTGTGAGACTCAAGGCATCTGAGTCTGGGGGTCCCCCGGGGAAGGTTTTGGGGAGACCACAGCGAGCCCGGCACTGTATAAATCCCTGGCTGGTGGCAGCTTTACCAGGTCCAAGCTGGTAACTAAGCTTGGAGGTTTTCATGCTAACACCCATATTTTGGACGCTAAGGTCCAAATCTGGGAAAAAATGTTATGACACCCCTCCCCCCTGAGCCTCCATTACGAGCCGCCCAGGCTACCACTGCTCAGTGTGTGGCCAGTCTCTGTGTTTTCTGCTGCTCGTTCTGGGGAGCCTGGCCGGCCTTAGGGGTGGTGCCCCCCGATAGCCGCCCAGGGCTCCAGGGGTCAAAGGGCACCGTGTGGCAGTGCAAAGGTGCTCACTGCTCTCCCCTGCCCCAATGCTCCTCCATGGGTCCATAGAGGTTTGAGGGGAGTAAGGAGCAACCCTATGTGCTCCATGCGTCCTGGTCACTTTTCCCACTTGGGCTGTGCTGTGAGGGGAGCATCAGAAGCTGCTGCTCTCTGCCCTCCCGCTATGCAGCCCGGCTGAGGAAAGTGACCTGGATGCAGGGAGCTCGGATGATCTCACTTCTTGCCCCCACATCCCACAGCCCCTAGGGGTGCCCAGATGAGCAGCGTTCCAGGGAGGAGTGGGGGGCAGCAATGCCAGCTGCTCCATGCACACAGGTCAGTCTCCCCATGTGGGTGCAGGAGGGGGTGCAAGGGTTTCTGTGATGCCTATTCTATCAATATCGTCACTCAATACCAGGCACTCAAATTCACCAGTCTTAGTACTTAGACGTTTAGCGTTTGTATTTAAGCACTTCTAAAATGTGTCCCATTTTAGCTGTCTGCTATTACATGATGTAATTGAGGGAGACTCTTTCATTTCACTGTTTCTCATCAGAACCTACCTGTACATAATCATCTTCCATCCTCTCCACCTTACTAGGCTATAGAGAATCCCTGTGAATAGTTCCTCTCCTAACGGATGTCTCTGTCTGAACCCTGTGCTCCTCAGCGCCTGTCGGCTTTCCCCAGCTCTGAGGCTGTGTCTACACCGCGCACCTTACCACGGTGCAGCTGTGCCACTCTAACCGTGCCATTGTAAGGTGCGCTGTGTGGCCGTCCTTATCGCTGAGAGAGAGCTTCCCCGGCAACAAAGCCAAACTACCTCCAATGAGGGGCAGGAGCTTTGTCACCGGGAGCACAGCTCCACCTATGATGCGCTGTTCACACTGCCGCTTTTCATGGCTCAAATTTTGGCATTCGGGGAGTGTTTTTTCTCACCGCAGAGAGACAAAGTTTTTAGCAACAAAAGCCGAAATTAAAGAAAACTCCTCTGCAACCTATTTAATTTTACCTTTATACAACCTTTATACTGCCTCCAGTTCTGGTATCCTCATTTGAAAAAGATGTTGTGAAATTGGAGCTAGGGCAGCAAAGAGCCACCAAATGTTCTGAGGGCTGGAGAAAAATGCCTTCCAGTGAGCTATTGAAAGAGCTCAACCTGTTTAGCTTATCAAAAGAAGATTGAAAGATGATTTCATTGAAATGTTGAAGGGCCTTAATGGAGAGAAAAGATTGGGTATTTACGGGCTCTTGAATGGAGCAGAGAAAGGCATAACAAGACCCAATGGCTGGAAAGTGAAAAGAGACAAATTCATATTACAACTGAGGCACAATAGTCAACAGCGAGGATGATTCACCACAGGAGCAAGCTACCAAGGAAAGTGGTGGATTCACCATCTCCTGATGTCATTTAATGAAGACTAGATGCCTTTCTGGAATGTGTTTGCCCCCAAAGTAGCTGTTATGTCATAGAGGAGGCCTGTGATATGCAGGTTAGATGCTCTAATGGTGTCTTCTGACCATGAAGTCGACTAATTTCTGAAAAACTGAGTGTAGCATTGGGAGCAGCGTCTGATGTTTTCCTGTCTAGCCAGCTTGCTGCCTAGAACGAACGCTCCTTGAGTGGGGTGATCCACAGGGAGTAGCTCAAACCTCCAAAGTGCCTGGCCAGGGGCAGGACATTAGCCCAGCAAGGGAGGGGTGTGGCAGTGACATCACAAAGGCCGTTTGCAGGACCTCAGACTATTGGTCAAAGGTGGTGGGGAGGTGGTGACCTCACAGAGAGATGCTGACATCAGCCAGGCAGGACAGGGGCGAGGGGCCAGGGAAACCTCAGAGACCTCTGTGGCTTTGCTTCAGCACGTTTCCTTCTCCAGGTCTCTCTTTGAGGACTGAGAGATTATTTGGGGTCATAGACGTGAGCGCCAGGAGGAACCTCTTTCGAGTTTCCTCCTTCCCTTGTAGTGATTTTACTAGAAAACAGCCATCCCTGTTTAGAAGGTAAGAGCCTCCTGGAGGTTTGAAACCTGTTCAGTCTGATCTATCTGGTGACAAGTGAATTCTAGGCATGGAAAACACGAGCTTAAGGAGGCAGAATTTTATTGCGCACCTGGGATTTTGTCCCTTAGAATCGCTGGGGACATTAGGGTTTGCCCTTTTTGTTTCACCTCTTCCTCCATCCCTCCCTCCTCTTCTTCTCTTGCTTCTTTTGTCCTTTCTCCTGTTCCCTTCCCAACAACAGGACGGAGGTGTGTGTGTGTGTGTTGCAGGGAAGTCCTCTGCAGCTCCCACTATGGAAGGTCCACCCAAAAATGTGGGACTGAAATAGTGCTCGGGCAGTGATCCCCACCGGTGACCTGGGCCCTCCTTTGGGCTCTCTGGTGAGAACCCTCAGCCTCCCGTCCTCCGTCTCTACCCTGATTGGTTGAGCAGGGGGATGTTGACAGGGAGGAGACTCAGGTCCTTGTTGTTCTCTTTTAAGATCAAGTAAATAAGTCAGAACCAGTTCTATCTTTGATTAATTTTGCTGCTTCTCTGCATTAATTGTCTCTGAGCAGTTGATGATTCCCTCTAACATTGCAGTTCTCCTCAAATACTTGCTGAATAATTACTGTCACTGTTGTTGGTCTGGAGCTCATCTGAGAGCACAGTATTCAGGTCATTCAATGTCTGAAATTCAAGATCCGATGGTTTGTTTGAAAATCAGGGCTCTTCGGTCCTATTCCCAACACTGCCTCTGACGGGCTGTGTGACCTAAGACAAGTCAATTCTTCTTTCTCAGCCTGAGCTTCTCCCTCTTTCAAGTAGGGATAATAATGATCCGCTCTTACCTACTTCATGGTGGGTGAACGATGCGGATCCATTTGGGAGTGTCACTAGAAGTAGTGCATAATATGAAGTTTCCCAGATTATGACATAATAGATTAGCTGAAATCGTCTATTTTATTTGTATTTTTTTATTTTGAAATTGTTAATAGTAGCAACGACTTAGCTCAGATTGAAGCATCTTATCTAATGGTTGAGATGTAAGTGTCTCCTCTTTGTGTGCGAGGAGACAATTTAACACACTCTGACAAAGAGGAGATGCTTTTGTTTTGCAACAAAATATTTTTGCAAAGATCTTTCATCCCACTTGTTATGATTTTGAGAAACAAACTGGTTTAGTCTAAATGGGATTTTCGGACAGAAACGGTTTGAATGAAATTTTCCCACCATCTCGATTCCTGGGCTCTGGGGTGTTTTCATCTGTTAGAACAGGAGTCAGAACTGGTTGCTTCTCTTTCTGGCTCTGCCATCGCCTTGTTGTGTAGGCCTTGGGTAGGTCACTTCCCTTCTCCCATCTGTCCAATCGGAACAGGAACAGTTCTCGAACTATGGGCAGTTTAGAGCCCAAGTGAGATAAGGGGTATTAAAGCCCTCTGTGAAGGAGAAAGGGGAGTTTCACAGTGTTTAGCACCAAGGAATTCTAAAGTTTGCTAAAATGTCTATTCTGTGGAAACAAGAAATGGTCGGGGCCAAACTTATTAACCACTGCGTTTTTAAAGCCCATTCAAAGATGTGAGTCCCTATCTTTTAGGTACCTGTGGTTCTTTGCCAGCAGCAGAGAAGAGGTTCCTGCCTCCGTTTTTGTGGCCTTAACAAACCAGGTGTTGTGCCCCAGTTCTCGTCTGAGACCCCTGAAAAAGAACATCTTCCCATCCATGAACAAGACAGGACCTATCTTTCAAAGGGGAGCAAAAAGACCTCTGGGACTTACAGACTAGCTAGCCTGACTGCCATAGCTGGAGAGATCCTGCAATACATTCTTAAACACTCAGTTTGTCAGCAGCACCTACAGGATGATTTGGTTCTTATGACTAGTGAGCGTGGAATTGTCAAGAACAAATCATTCCAAACCAATCCTCTTTCCTTCTTTGGCAGGGTTCTGGGCCTGGTAGAGGTGAGTAAACAATAGATGGGATCTAGCTTGGTGTTACTAAGGCTTTCGACACAGTCCCATAGGACATTCTCAGAAGCAAACGAGGGAAATGCAGTCCAGCTGCAATCAGTGTAATGTGGTTGCAGAGCTGGTTGAAAGCCAAGACTCCAGGAGCCCTTCTCCATGTTTAGCTGCCCAACGGGGAGGGTGAACCTAGTGGGTCTGGCAGGGATCAGTCCGGTGTCAGGTACTATTCTATATTTTCATGAATGATTTGGAAAATGGAGTGGAGAGCATGCTCCTAAAGTTTACAACTGACACCAAGCACTTTGGAGCACAGGATTGAAATTCAAAACACCCTTAACAAATTGGAGACTTGGTCTTCTTGAGCCAAACTCCATGGTTAGGGCTCTCTCTCTACACTGGGCTGAAGTGAAACCCCAGAGCCAAGCACTCCTCCTGGGCAGTGAGCTCCGACCTTGAATGGTCAGATGCTGCTTAGCACTGTCAGAGCAGCTTTCGCTGGGGGATTCTCCCAGCACTTTCCAATAGCGGGAAGGTATGAAATCCCCATTTGACTGCTGGGGACAGAGCCCGAGAGTGGGGAGCAACTTGCCCAAAGTCCCCAGAAAAAGGAAAACAACCAGCAGAGGAACCAATAGGAAACCCAGCAATGGAACTCAGGAGTCCTGGGGGTGTGCTGTGGTGACCAGATGTCCCAATTTTATAGGGACAGTCCGAATTTTGGGGTCTTATCTAGGATCCTATTACCCCCCACGCCGTCCCGATTTTTCACACTTGCTGTCTGGTCACCCTAGGGTGTGCACATGTGTGGGTCCCAGCTGCTCCCTGCCCCCCTCATTGAAGCAGATGTGCAGGGTTACTGCCCTGGGAAGTGCAGGGCACCAGTGGATGTGGGGTTGGCTGGAGGTAGGGTCTGGCTTCAGGCAGGGCAAGGGCTGCGTGGCTGGCTGGCTTCAGGCAGGGGGGTGCATCAGGGGTTGGCTGGAGACAGGGCAGGGAGGATGCGGCTGGTGAAGGCAAAGCAGAAGGTGCAGGGCTGGCTGGAGACAGAGGCTGACTGCCGGCAGGGTAGGGCAGGGGGTGCAGGGCTGGCTGTAGGCAGGGCGTGGGGCAGGGCCGTTGCAAGGAAGTTTCATGCCCTAGGCGAAACTTCCACCTTGCACCCTCCCCCCCCCGCACCCCTGCCCTGAGGCGCCCCACCCGTGGCAGCTTCCCCCTCCACCCTGAGTCTCCCCTCTTGTGGCAACTCTCCTGCTGTGCCCTGCGGCACCCCCGTCGCCCGAGCTCACCCCTGCTCCGAGCACGAGCACCCCGAGCATGCCGTGGCCGCTTCACTTCTCCCACCTCCAAGGCTTGCGGCGCCTAAGCCTGCCAGGCAGTCAGGCACCCTCCTCTGAGCCACAGCAGCCCTGACAGTTGACAATAGAGGCACCTTAACCCCTGAGTTCCTTCAATGTGTCCCCCTCGGGGGTCCAGCTCCGATCACCAGATACTCGGGGTATGTCTATACCACCTGCCGAATCGGTGGGCAGCGATCGATCCAGCAGCGGTTGATATATCGCGTCTAGTGTAGATGCAATACATTGAGTGCTCTCCCCTCGCCTGCTGTACTCCAGCTCGGTGAGAGGCGCAGGCAGAGTCTACGGGGAGCTGCAGCAGTCAACTCACCGAGACTGTGACATTATAATTGTTAGGCCTGAATAAAGATATAGCAGACAAAACCAGGTATGCCAACCTGACCAAAGTCAGGCTAACAGAGGTTTGTGGGTAATCCCTGAGTGGAAAACACTGAGAAGTGGCAGCATGTCTCACAAGCGCTGGGAAAAAGTGAGATAAGAGAGAAGCTGCATTCCTGGCATAGTACCAGATGTGCTGTGTTCGGGCAGCTCCTTCGAAGAACTGATAAGAGTCCTAGTTTCCCAGCCTCCTTGTTTTCGCTCCCTGGTTTTGTTCTTTGTTTGTTTTTAACTCCCCTACGTTTCTAACTTTAGGCATGCATGTATACTAAAGGTGTCTAGTTTCTAGTAGTTACAAGAAGGGGGTGGGTTGCTCCAGTGAATAATTTATGACGCGACGGAACTGTCTATATAGGCTTATACTAAGATGTAAAGAGCAGGCTGGTTCTCTCTGGAGACGAGCTGCTCTCTATTGATGCGTGCACTTGTCAATAAAGAGCTTTTGATCGGACCTTGCTGGTGTTGCCTGTCTCTCTCGCGGTCAGACAACGAACTTTGCCGTCTGGGTTAGAGTCCCTGACATAAGTATAATCTAATATCTCATTGAAAGGTGACAAGGCCAGAAAGAGTTAATTAACTCACCTCACCGACTGACCTGCCTCGTGGGTGAACCTTAAAAACTGGTTAACAAGATATGTAAATGAACAGAGCTTTGAAATGCAAGTCTGCAGTGTTAGAGGTAGAAGGGGAGGTGTTTGCTCAGGTCTTGTGATGTCAGCAAACAAGTCTTGTCTATTGCTCTAGTTTTAATTCAAAGAGCAAAAAAAGAATATTAACATTTATGATGATACTTGAGTGAAATAGTATTATTGTCTGTGTCTCTTTGAAGGTTGTGGTAATCTGTATCTGAACTGTTTGATGGATGTACTAATTGCCAGGATGTTTGGAAGAAGAGTTAAGCCTATTGTTTTCTCAGGCTGAAAGGCTGCTGGAAATGTTTAAGAACCTGGGACACGATCCTTCTTCATCTCAGATCTGCTTTGGGTTTCAAGAGGGGGAAACCTTAAGCCACAAGGACTGAGATCCCCAGTCATTGACTGGAGCCACCCTGAATATGGACATTGGATTATAACCTATGGACTATTTCTAAAAGGACTTTTGGCAACTACAAGCTCATCTCTACTTTGTATCTGAACCTCAAAAATTGAATTCAAGTCTATATGTCTATTAATCTTTTAACCAACACTCACTCTCTCTCTTTTCTTTTCTAATGAATTTAACTTAGTTAATAAGAATTGGCTATAGCATGTATTTTAGGTAAAATCTAAGTTATAATTGAACCTGGTTATGTGGCTGATCCTTTGGGATCGGAAGAATCTTTTCTTTTATATGATGAAGTAAGATTTTCAGGAATCATCATCATATCTAACAGGTGTGTCTGGACGGAGGCCTGAGGCTGGGTACTTTAAGGGAACTGCGTGGTTTAAACTTCTAAGTAACCAGTGAGGTACTACAGAAGCTGTTTTGTGCTGGCTTGGTAAATCTAAGTATTGAAATAACCAGCAGCGTTTGGGATTTGTCTGCCCTGTTTTGTTTGCAATTCACTCTGATTGAGTGAGCTGAGCTGGCTCCCACGGGCAGCACCGTCACACCTACAGCCAGGCTGCAGAGGTGCGGGGGATCTTAGGGGCCTTGGGGTGCACAGATACCTATGTCCAGGCCATAGCGGTCCCTGGGGGGCTTAGAGAGTTTGGGGGGGACACAGATACCAATCTCCATGCTCTAGGGGTCCCATGGGGGCTTAGAGGGTTCGTGGGGGGCACATATTCCTACATCCAGGCTGTAGGGTTACCAGGGGGGCTTAGGAGGTTAGTGGGGGGCAAAGATACCTACGTCCAGGCTGGAGGCATCCTGGGAGTCTTAGGGGATTTGTGGGGGCCAAAGACACCTATGATGTCCAGGCTGTAGGGGTACCAGTGGGTTTTAGGGGTTCGAGTGGGCACAGATACGTATGTCCAGGCTGTATCGTTCCCAGGGGGGGTTAGAGGTTTCGTGAGGGGCACAGATATCTACGTCCAGATTGCAGATGTCCCGGGAGGGGGGGGTTAGAGGGGTTGTGGGAGTGCAAATACCTATGTCCAGGCTGTAGGGGTTCCTGGGGGCTTAGAGGGTTTCTGAGGGGCACATATACCTACGTGCACACTGGAGTGTCGCAAGGGGCTTATGGAGTCTATATGGGGTACAGATACCAATGTTCTGGCTGTATAGGTCCCTCGGGGGCTTAGGGGGTTTGTGGGGGGCACAGATACCTAAGTTCAGGCTGCAGGGGTCTCGGAGGGGCTTAGGGTCTGTCAAGGAGTGTGGGGGAGTCCGGTCCTGCACTCCTCTTCCTGGGACTCACAGTGACTCTCAGCCAGCCAGTAAAACAGAAGGTTTATTGGACAACAGGAGCGAAGGATACAGCAGAGCTTGGAGGCACAAGCAGGACCCCACAATCAAGTCCTTCTAGGGGTTCAGGAAACTTAGTTCCTAGTTTGGGAATCCCTGAATTCCAACCACCCAGACCAAAACCGAAACTGAACTAACCCAACTCCCTCCAGCTGGCCATTTCCTGTGTCCAGCTTCCCGGGCAAAGGTGCTGACCCCTCCCCACGCCTAGCTCAGGTTACAGGCTGAGCACGTGTCAGGTCCTAAAGTCACCCCCTGCTCTCCCATCCCCCACACAGACAGTCCCTACTCCATCACAGTAATGCCCAGAGCATTTCCCGCATGGAGCAACAGTGACACCATGTGGCCACGCACGGTAACGCACAGAACATTTCCCATATGGAACAACTGTGACACCGTGTGGCCACACAGGGTAATGCACAGAGCATTTCCCACATGGAGCAACATTGACGCCTTGTGACCACACCAGCTAATGGACAGAGCATTTCCTGCATGGAGAAACAGTGACACCATGTGGCCATGCAGGGTAATGCACAGAGGATTTCTCTCATAGAGGAACAGTGACAACATGTGGCCATGCAGGGTAATGCACAGAGCATCACGCCTATGTAGAGGCTGTAGAGATCCCTGGGGGGCTTAGGGGTAGTGGGGGGCACAGATAGCTACGTCCAGGCTGGAGACATTCTGGTGGGCATTAGGGGCTTAATGAGGGGCACAAATATCTACGTCAGGGCTGGAGAGGTCCCTGGATGGCTTAGGGGGTTGTGGTGAGCATAGATACATACGTCCAGGCTGCAGGGGTCCCAGAGGGACTTAGGGGGTGTAACGTAGTGTGGTGGAATCTGGCCCTGCACCCCTCTTCCTGGGAAACTCAGTGACTCAGCCAGCCAGTAAAACAGAAGGTTTTTTTGGCCAACAGGAATGAAGGATACAGCAGGGCTTTTGGGCACAACCAGGACCCCTCAATCGAGTCCTTCTGGGGGTTCAGGAAGCTTAGTTCCCAGTTTGGGATTCCCTGAATTCCAACAACCCAGCTCCAAACCAAAACTGAACTAACTCCCTCCAGCCAGCCCCTTCCTTTATTCAGCTTCCTGGGAAAAGGTGCTGACCGCCTCCCCGCTGCGTAGCTTAAGTTACAGGCTTAGGTCCTGTCCCTCACCTAAAGTCACCCGCTGCTCTCCCATCCCCCACACAGACAGTCCCCACTCCATCACAGTAACGCCCAGAGCATTTCGCGCATGGAGCAACAGTAACACTGTGTGGCCATGCAGGGTAATGCCCAGAGCATTTCCCCCGTGGAGCAACAGTGACACCATGTGGCCACACAGGGTAATGCACAGAACATTTCGTGGATGGAGCAACAGTGATTCCATGTGGCTACGCAGAGTAATGCACAGAGCATTTCTCTCATAGAGGAACAGTGACAACATGTGGGCCATGCAGGGTAATGCACAGAGCATCACGCCTATGTAGAGGCTGTAGAGATCCCTGGGGGACTTAGGGGTCATGGGGGGCACAGATAGCTACGTCCAGGCTGGAGACATTCTGGTGGGCATTAGGGGCTTCATGAGGGGCACCAATATCTACGCCAGGGCTGGAGAGGTCCCTGGATGGCTTAGGGGGTTGTGGTGAGCATAGATACATACGTCCATGCTGTAGTGGTCCCTGGGGGTTTAAGGAGTTGGTAAGGGTCACAGAAAACTACGTATGGTCTGGAGGGGTCCCTGGTGGACTTAAGGGTTTGTGGTTGCGCAGATACCTACGTACCGGTTGGAGGGGGCCCTGGGGAGCTTAGGGGGTTTGTGTGGCGTACACATAGCTATAACGAGGCTGGTGGGGGCCCTATGGGTCTTAGAAGGCTAGTGGGGGGCAGAGATACCTATGTAGGGACTGGAGAAGTCCTGGGGAGGGCTTTGGGGGTTCCTGGAAGTCACAAATATCTACGTCCAGGCTGGAGGAGTTCTGGGGGTATTAGGGAGTTGTGCGGGGGCACAGATACCTATATCGAGGCTGTAGGGGTCCTGGGGTTGCTTTGGGGAATTTTGGGGTACAGATACCTACTTCCATGCTGTAGGAGTCGCTGGGAGGATCAGTGGGTTCGTGAGGGTGCACAGATATCTACGTCCGGTCTATAGGGATCCTGGGGGCGGCTTAGGGGTTTGAAAGGGGCACAGATACATTCATCCAGGCAAGAGGGGTCCTAGGGACCTTTGGGGGTTCATGCTAGGCACAGATACCTGCGTCTAGGCTGGAGGGGTTTTGGGGGTCTTAGGAGGGTTGTGTGGTCACAGATACCTATGTCGATGCTGGAGGGGTCCTGTCATGTCTTAGCGGATTCGTGGGGTCAGAGATACCTACATCTAGGCTGGAGGGGTTCCGGGGGGATTAGGTGTGTTTGTGGGGGGGGAACAGATACCTACATCCTGATGGTAGGTGGCCCTGGGTAGGTTAGGCGGTTTTTGTCGGTCACAGATACAAACATCCATGCTGTAGGGGTCCCGAGGGACTTTGTGGGGCTCTAGGGGTCACAGATACCTACCTACAGTCTGGAAGGTTCCTGTGGGTATTAAAGGGTGTGTGGGGCATACAGATGCCTACATCTGGGCTTGTGGGTTCCCTGGGGGGCTTAGAGGTTTGTGGAGAGCACAGACACCATTATCCAGGCTAGATGGGTTCTGGTGGGATTAGGGGGTTGTGGGGAGCACAGATACCTATGTAAGCAGAAGCAGGATGAACTCTACCCTCACATCTGGTGGTGAATTATGGCAAGTGTGGAAAAGGATTTCAGGGTCTGATCATGTTTGCATAGACACACTCACCGTGCGTGACACGGCCACGGCAGCCTGGGATGGTTACTTTGGCAGCTATGGTATCCCCAGTTTATTTGTTGTTGGGGTGTGAGATGTGGAGTGTTGTCACCCTGATTGTGTGGATGAGGAACTGTGAAACAGCTTTGAGACAGGGATTCTCACCATCAGTTGAGTGGCACTCACTAGACAAGGGAGTGGGCTCCTTGGGTGAGCTAGAGTCACCAATTGCACTTTTTTTCTTTTAACAGTTGAATAGCAGTATTGATTTTTTATTCTCTTAAAAGTTGAATTTCTAGGTTCTTGAGCTGAAATCAGTGAAAAGATGTGTTAGCTTGTGCGGGACTGTGAAACTGTATTGCAGAACACAGTAGTTGGCAGACAGGAGCAGTTTGTGGGAGCGTCCCACGGATTGAGGTGAGTCTGGCAGTTTTGGGGGATAGCTGGAGCAGAACACAGGTCGGCTGGCAGAGCAGCTGGTGGACCGAGCTGAGCAGTTTGTGGGGAAGGCAAAAGCAGAATCCCATGGAGAGGCAGAGCAGTCAGCAGTGGACCACATAAGGTGCCCCTTTCTACTCAGGCTGGCAGGGGGAAAAACCCTGCAGATAGACTCTTGAACTCTGGGGTTGCGCAACTGTGGGTGATTTTGGGGTTGCTGGACTCTTGAAACGTTGGAGATATTGGACTTTGGAGCCTTGGGGTGATTTGGGGATTGCTGGACTCATGAGCCCAGGGAAAAGGACACGGCCTAGTTGAGGTGTTTTCCCAATTTAATGCTATGTTGTTTATCTCACGTTATTAAACATTTTCTGCTACACCCAGACTCTGTGCTTGCGAGAGGGGAAGTATTGCCTCTTTGAGGCACCTAGGAGTGCGTATGTAAAATTTTCCCATGTCACTGGGTGGGGGCTCGAGCTGGTTTGCATTACATTGTAGGCAAGGGACCCCTATGTATTGATCCCAGTCCTTGCTGCTATCAGTTCAGCCTGGCAGAAGGGTTCCACCTACGTCCATGATCAAGGGGTCCCTGGGGGGCTTAGGGAGTTCGTGGGGGGCACAGATATCTAGGTCCAGACTGTAGGGGGTCGGGGGGGGGCTCAGGAGTTTGGTGGGGGGCACAGATACCTACGTTCAGGCTGCAGGGGTCCCAGAGGGACTTAGGGGGTGTCACGTAGTGTGGTGGAATCTGGCCCTGCACCCCTCTTCCTGGGACACACAGTGACTCAGCCAGCCAGTAAAACAGAAGGTTTTTTTGGCCAACAGGAATGAAGGATACAGCAGGGCTTTTGGGCACAACCAGGACCCCTCAATCGAGTCCTTCTGGGGGTTCAGGAAGCTTAGTTCCCAGTTTGGGATTCCCTGAATTCCAACAACCCAGCTCCAAACCAAAACTGAACTAACTCCCTCCAGCCAGCCCCTTCCTTTATTCAGCTTCCTGGGCAAAGGTGCTGACCCCCTCCCCGCTGCCTAACTTAAGTTACAGGCTTTGGTCCTGTCCCTCACCTAAAGTCACCCGCTGCTCTCCCATCCCCCACACAGACAGTCCCCACTCCATCACAGTAACGCCCAGAGCATTTCGCGCATGGAGCAACAGTAACACTGTGTGGCCATGCAGGGTAATGCCCAGAGCATTTCCCCCTTGGAGCAACAGTGACACCATGTGGCCACACAGGGTAATGCACAGAGCATTTCCCGCATGAAGCAACAGTGACACCGTGTGGCCATACAGGGTAATGCACAGAGCATTTCCTGCAAGGTGCAAGAGTGACACCGTGTGGCCATGCAGGGTAATATACAGATCATTTCCTGCATGGAGCAACAGTGACACTGTGTGGTCACACAGGGTAATCCACAGAGCATTTCCTACATGGAGCAACAGTGACACCATGTGGCCACACAGGGTAATGCACAGAGCATCGCACCTACGTGGAGGCTGTAGAGATCCCTCGAGGGCTTATGGAGGTTCGTAGGGTCACAGATATCTACATCCAGTATGGGCGGGACCCTGTTAGAGTTAGGGGGGTTGTGAGGGGCATAGGTACTTGCGTCCAGGCTGTAGAGGTCCTGGTGGGGATTAAAGGCTTCCTGGAGGACAGCAATATCTACGTCCAATCTGAAGGGGTCCCTGGACGCTTAGGGGGTTGTGGTGAGCACAGTGATCCCTGGGGGTATAGGGACTTGGTGAGGGGCACAGATACCTATGTATGTCCTGGAGAGGTCCCTGGGGGGGGGCTTAGTGGTACTGTAGGAGACACAGATACCTACATCCAGGCTATAGGCATTCTGGGGGGGCTAAGGGCTTTGGGGGGGCACAGATACCTACATCCAGGCTGGAGGGGTCCCGGGGGGCTTAGGTGGTTTGTGGGGAGGGGCACAGATATGTACATCCAGGCTGGAGAGGTTCCAGAGAGGATTAGGGGTTTTTGCGGATGGCAGAGATACCTATCTCCATACTCTAGGGGTCCCGGGGGGCTTAGGGTTTTTTGGGAGGCACAGATATCTATGTCCAGGTTGGAGAGGTTCCTGGGGGGTTTAGGGAGTTCCTGGGGGGCACACAGATACCTAGGTCCATGCTGTAGGGTTCCCTGGGTGGATTAGGGGTTTTCTGGGTGGCAGAGATACCTACGTCTAGGCTGTAGGGGTCCCTGGGAGGCTTAGGGGGTTTGTGGGGGGCAGAGATACCTACTTCCAGGCAATAGGTCTTCCAGGGGGAATTAGTGTGTTGCGGGGGCACAGATACCTAGGTTTAGGCTGGAGGGTTCCCGGGGGGGGGGGGCTTACGCCGTTTGTGTTGGGCACAGATATCTGCATTCAGGCTCGAGTGGTCCCTGGGGGGGCTAAAGCGGTTTCTGGTGGGCACAGATAACTACCTCCAGGCTGGAGGGGTTTCTCGGCATTTAGGGGTTGTGGGGGCACAGATACTTCCATTCAGGCTGGAGGGTCCCTGGGGGGCTTAGCGGGTTCATGTGGGGCACAGATACCTAAGTCCAGACTGGATGGGTCCAGGGGGGGCTTATGGGGTTCAGGGAGCACAGATGCTTATCTCTAGGCTATAGGGGTCCCTGGTGGGCTTAGGGGGTTTTGGGGGGGCCCAGATACCTAAGTCCATGCTGTAGGCCTCCCTACAGGTGATTATGGGTTCGTGGGGTGCACAGATACTTATGTCCAGTCTGGAGGGGACAGGGGGGGTTGGGGTTTCATGAGGGGCACAGATACAAACCTCCAGGCTGTAGGAGTCCCAGGGGGGCTGTGGGGGTGCAGATACCTACATCTAGTCTGGATGGGTCCTGGGGGTTATAGGGGGTTTGTGGGGGGCACAGATACCTAGGTACAGGCTGTCGGTGTCCCGAGGAGATTAGGCGGTTCACTGGGGGCTCAGATACATCCAGGCTGGATGTGTCCCGAGGAGCTTAGGGGGTTTGTGGGGTGCTCAGACACCTGTGTCCAGGGTGTAGGGATCCCTGGGAGGTTAGAGGTTCGTGGGTGTCACAGATAGGGACTTCCAGGCTGAAGGGGTCGCTGGGACGTTTAGGGGGTTTGTGGGAGTACAGATACCTACGTCCAGGCTAAAGGGGTAATGGGGGTGCTTAGGGAATCGGGGCGGACACAGATACCTACGTCCAGGGTCTAGGGGTCCCGAGGAGATTGGGGGTTGAGGGGGGAACAGATGCCTACGTCCTAGCTGAAGGGGTCCTGGGTGGTTTAGGAGGTTCGTTGGAGTCACAGATACCTAAGTCCAGGCTGTAGGGGTTCCTGAGGTATTCGGGGATTTCTGGGGGTCACAGATACCTACGTTCAGACTGGAAGGGTTCCAGAGGGCTTAGGAGATTTATAGGGGGACAGATACCAACATCCTGGCTGTAGCGGTTCCCGTGGGGATTAGGTGGTTTATGGGGGGCACAGATTACTCATAGACTCATAGACTCTAGGACTGGAAGGGACCTCGAGAGGTCATCGAGTCCAGTCCCCTGCCCTCATGGCAGGACCAAATACTGTCTAGACCATCCCTAATAGACATTTATCTAACCTACTCTTAAATATCTCCAGAGATGGAGATTCCACAACTTCCCTAGGCAATCTATTCCAGTGTTTAACTACCCTGACAGTTAGGAACTTTTTCCTAATGTCCAACCTAAATCTCCCTTGCTGCAGTTTAAGCCCATTGCTTCTTGTTCTATCATTGGAGGCTAAGGTGAACAAGTTTTCTCCCTCCTCCTGATGACACCTTTTTAGATACCTGAAAACTGCTATCATGTCCCCTCTCAGTCTTCTCTTTTCCAAACTAAACAAACCCAATTCCTTCAGCCTTCCTTCATAGGTCATGTTCTCAAGACCTTTAATCATTCTTGTTGCTCTTCTCTGGACCCTCTCCAATTTCTCCACATCTTTCTTGAAATGTGGTGCCCAGAACTGGACACAATACTCCAGTTGAGGCCTAACCAGCGCAGAGTAAAGCGGAAGAATGACTTCTCGTGTCTTGTTTACAACACACCTGTTAATGCATCCCAGAATCACGTTTGCTTTTTTTGCAACAGTATCACACTGTTGACTCATATTAAGCTTGTGGTCCACTACGACCCCTAGATCTCTTTCTGCCATACTCCTTCCTAGACAGTCTCTTCCCATTCTGTATGTGTGAAACTGATTGTTCCTTCCTAAGTGGAGCACTTTGCATTTATCTTTATTGAACTTCATCCTGTTTACCTCAGACCATTTCTCCAATTTGTCCAGATCATTTTGAATTTTGACCCTGTCCTCCAAAGCAGTTGCAATCCCTCCCAGTTTGGTATCATCCGCAAACTTAATAAGCGTACTTTCTATGCCAACCTCTAAATCGTTGATGAAGATATTGAACAGATCCGGTCCCAAAACAGACCCCTGCGGAACCCCACTTGTTATACCTTTCCAGCAGGATTGGGAGCCATTAACAACTACTCTCTGAGTACGGTTATCCAGCCAGTTATGCACCCACCTTAGAGTAGCCCCATCTAAATTGTACTTTCCTAGTTTATCTATAAGAATATCATGCGAGACCGTATCAAATGCCTTACTAAAGTCTAGGTATATCACATCCACCGCTTCTTCCTTATCCACAAGGCTCGTTATCCTATCAAAGAACGCTATCAGATTAGTTTGACACGATTTGTTCTTTACAAATCCATGCTGGCTATTCCCTATCACCTTACCACCTTCCAAGTGTTTGGAGATGATTTCTTTGATTACCTGCTCCATTATCTTCCCTGGCACAGAAGTTAAACTAACTGGTCTGTAGTTTCCTGGGTTGTTTTTATTTCCCTTTTTATAGATAGGCACTATATTTGCCCCCTTCCAGTCTTCTGGAATCTCCCCCGTCTCCCATGATTTCCCAAAGATAATAGCTAGAGGCTCAGATACCTCCTCTATTAACTCCTTGAGTATTCTAGGATGCATTTCATCAGGCCCTGGTGACTTGCAGGCATCTAACTTTTCTAAGTGATTTTTTACTTGCTCTTTCCTTATTTTCTCTTCTAAACCTACCCTCTTCCCGTAAGCATTCACTATACTAGACATTCCTTCAGACTTCTCAGTGAAGACTGAAACAAAGAAGTCATTAAGCATCTCTGCCATTTCCAAGTCTCCCGTTACTGTTTCCCCCTCCTCACTGAGCAGTGGGCCTACCCTGTCCTTAGTCTTCCTCTTGCTTCTAATGTATGACAGATACCAATGTCCTGGCTGTAGATGTTCCTCCACGGTGGCCTCAGGGCTGGAAGAGCTCCCACTCCCTTCTATTACCTGGGGGCTGCAGCAGGGGCACAGAGCTTCTCTGGTCTCACTCCTTTACCCCTGCCCCGCTGTGGCCCTGACACCAGAGAAGCTCTGTGCCCCTGCTGCAGCCTCTGCGCCATATCAGGGAGTGGGAGCTCCTCCAGCCCTGGGGCCACCGTGAGGGAGACTTTTCCAGAGGGACCCAATTTGGCCAGGGGCCCCCGGGACCCCGACAGCCTGGATGTAGGGTTATGTGCGACCACAGCCCCTCTATGTACCCCAGGAACATCTACAGCCAGGACATTGGTATCTGTGCCCCCCGAACCCACAAAGCCCCCCAGGGAACTTTACAGCCAGTATGTTGGTATCTGTGCCCCCCATAAATCTCCTAAGCGCTCCAGGACCACTCCAGTCTGCACGTAGGTATCTGTGACCCCCAGAAATCCCTGAATGCCCCAGGAACCGCTACAGCCTGGACTTAGGTATCTGTGACTCCAACGAACCTCCTAAACCACCCAAGACACCTCCAGCTATGACGTAGGTATCTGTTCCCCCCTCAACCCCCAATCCCCTCGGGACCCCTAGACCCTGGACGTAGGTATCTGTGTCAGCCCCGATCCCTTAAGCACTCCCATTACCCCTTCAGCCTGGACGTAACTACCTGTGACCCCCACGAACCCCCTAAGCCCCCAGGGATCCCTACAGCCTGGACACAGGTGTCTGAGCACCGCACGAACCCCCTAAGCTCCTCGGGACACATCCAGCCTGGATGTATCTGAGCCTCCAGTGAACCGCCTCATCTCCTCGGGACACCGACAGCCTGTACCTAGGTATCTGTGCCCCCCACAAACCCTCTATACCCCCCAGGACCCCTCCATCCCAGATGTAGGTATCTGTACCCCCACAGCCCCCTGGGACTCCTACAGCCTGGAGGTTCGTATCTGTGCCCCCCATGAAACCCCAACCCCCCCTGCTCCCTCCAGCCTGGACATAAGAATCTGTGCACCCCATGAACCCATAAGCACCTGTAGGGACCCCTACAGCATGGACTTAGGTATCTGGGGCCCCCCAAAACCCCCTAAGCCCACCAGGGACCACTACAGCCTAGAGATAAATATCTGTGCCCCCTGAAACCCATAAGCCCCCCCTGGATCCCTCCAGCCTGGATTTAGGTATCTGTGCCCCCTACGAACCCGCTAAGCTCCCCAGGGACCCTCCAGCCTGGACGGAGGTATCTGTGCCCCCCCACAATCCCTAAGTGCCGAGACATCCCTCCAGCCTGGAGGTAGGTATCTTTGCCGAACACAAACTGCCTAAGCCCCCCCCCATCGGGAACCCTCCAGCCTGGATCTAGGTATCTGTGCCCCCCCAACACACTAATTCCCCCTGGAAGCCCTATTGCCTGGACTTAGGTATGGCTGCCCCCCACAAACCCCCTAAGCCTCCCAGGGACCCCTACAGCCTAGACGTATGTATCTGTACCCCTCAGAAAACCCCTAATCCACCCAGGGACCCCTACAGCATGGACCTAGGTATCTGTGCCCCCCAGGAACCCCCTAAACCCCCCAAGAACCACTCCAACCTGGACATAGTTATCTGTGCCTCCCAAAAAAACCCTAAGCCCCCCAGGGACCCCTAGATCCTGGAGATAGGTATCTCTGCTGTCCACAAAAATTCCTTATACTCCCTGGAACCTCTCCAGCCTGGACGTACATAGCTGTGCCCCCCACAACCCCCCTAAGCCCCCCGGGGCCCCTCCAGCCTGGATGTAGGTATCTGTGCCCCCCCAAAGCCCTAAGCCCCCCCAGAATGCCTATAGCCTGGACTTAGGTATCTGTGTCCCCTACAATACCACTAAGCCCCCCCAGGGACCCCTCCAGGAGAAACATAGGTATCTGTGCCCCTCACCAAGTTCCTAAACCCCCAGGGATCACTGTGCTCCCCTACAATACCACTAAGCCGTCCAGGGATCTCTCCAGCCCGGACATAGATATTGGTGTCCTCCAGGAAGCCCTTAATCCCCACCAGGACCTCTACAGCCTGGACGCAAGTACCTATGCCCCCCACAACCCCCCTAACTGCCCCAGAGTCCCGACCATCCTGGACGTAGGTATCTGTGACCCTACGAACCCCCTTAAACCCCCCAGACTGCCTCCAGCCTGGACGTAGCTATCTGTACCTCCCATGACCCCTAAGCCCCCAGGGATCTCTACAGCCTCTACGTAGGTGTGATGCTCTGTGCATTACCCTGAGTGGCCACACAGTGTCACTGTTGCTCCATGCAGGAAATGCTCTGGGCATTACCCTGCGTGGCCACATGGTGTCACTGTTGTTCCATGCGGGAAATGCTCTGGGCATTACTGTGATGGAGTGGGGACTGTCTGTGTGGGGGATGGGAGAGCAGGGGGTGACTTTAGGTGAGGGACAGGACCTAAGCCTGTAACTCGAGCTAGACAGGGCTGAGAGAGTGAGCACCTTTGCCCGGGAAGCTGGACACAGGAAGGGGTCGGCTGGAGGGAGTTAGTTCAGTTTTGGTTTGGAGCTGGGTAGTTGGAATTCAGAGAATCCCAAACTGGGAACTAAGCTTCCTGAACCCCCAGAAGGACTCGAGGGAGTTAGTTCAGTTTTGGTTTAGAATTCCTTGGTGCAAAAGCACCGTGAAACTCCCCTTTCTTCTTCACAGAGGGCTTCAACACCCCTTTTCTCACTCAGGCTCACAACTGCCCAGAATTCGAGAACTGTCCCTGTTCCCATTGGACAAATGGGAGGAGCCTGAGGTACAGAGAAGGGAGGTGACCTACCCAAGGGCCTACACAGCAAGGCGGTGGCAGAGCCAGAAAGAGAAGCCGCCAGTCAGACTCCTGTTCTAACAGACAACAAATCCCCCCAGAGGCAGGGATAGAGCTCAGGAACTGGGATGGTGGGAAAATTTCATTCCAACCGTCTCTGTCCAAATATCCCATTCAGACTAAACCAGTTTGTTTCTCAGAATCATAACAAGTGAGATGGAAGTTCTTTGCAAAAAGATTTTGTTGCAAAACAAAAGCATCTCCTGTTTGTCACAGTGTGTTAAATTGTGTCATCACACACAAGGAGGAGACACTTAGATCTTGAAAATTAGATAAGATGCTACAGTCTGAGCTAAGTCATTGCTGCTCTTAACAATTCCAAAATAAAAAAATACAAATAAAAAAGACTGTTTCAGCTAATCTATTATGTCATAATCTGCTCTGAGTAAACGTGATGGGACACCTCATATTATGCACTACTCTTAGTCACACTCTCCAATGGATCCCCATCCTCCACCCACCATGAGGTAGGTAATAGTGGATCATTATTATCCCTACTTGAAAGCACACCATGGCCGCTTCACTTCTCCTGCCTCCCCTAGACCCTGGACGTAGGTATCTGTGTCAGCCCCGATCCCTTAAGCACTCCCATTACCCCTTCAGCCTGGACGTAACTACCTGTGACCCCCGCGAACCCCCTAAGCCCCCAGGGTTCCCTACAGCCTGGACACAGGTGTCTGAGCACCCCACAAACCCCATAAGCTCCTCGGGACACATCCAGCCCTAAGCCCCCCGAGAACCCTAGAGTATGGATATAGATATCTCTGCCATCCGCAAAAACCCCTAATCCTCTCCAGGAAGCCTTTAATCCCCACCAGGACCTCTACAGCCTGGACGCAAGTACCTATGCCCCTCACAACCCCCCTAACTCTCCCAGGGTCCCGCCCATACTGGATGTAGATATCTGTGACGCTACGAAACCCCGTAAGCCCTCGCGGGATCTCTACAGCCTCAACGTATGTGCGATGCTCTGTGCATTACCCTGTGTGGCCACATGGTGTCACTGTTGCTCCATGCGTGGAAATGCTCTGTGCATTACCCTGCGTGACCATATGGTGTCACTGTTGCTCCATGCGGGGAAATACTCTATGCATTACCCTGCGTGACCACACGGTGTCACTGTTGCTCCATGCAGGAAATGCTCTGTGCATTACCCTGTGTGGCCAAATGGTGTCACTGTTGCTCCATGCGGGGAAATGCTCTGTGCATTACCCTGCGTGACCACATGGTGTCACTGTTGTTCCATGCGCGAAATGCTCTGGGCATTACCCTGTGTGGCCACATGGTGTCACTGTTGTTCCATGCGGAGAAATGCTCTGGGCATTACCATGCATGGCCACACGGTGTCACTCTTGCTCCATGCAGGAAATGCTCTGTGCATTACCCTGTGTGGCCACATGGTGTCACTGTTGTTCCATGCGCGAAATGCTCTGGGCATTACTGTGATGGAGTGGGGACTGTCTGTGTGCGGGATGGGAGAGCAGGGGGTGACTTTAGGTGAGGGACAGGACCTAAGCCTGTAACTTAAGCTAGGCAGCTGGGAGGGGGTCAGCACCTTTGCCCAGGAAGGTGAATAAAGGAAGGGGCTGGCTGGAGGGAGTTAGTTCAGTTTTGGTTTGGACCTGGGTTGTTGGAATTCAGGGAATCCCAAACTGGGAACTAAGCTTCCTGAACCCCCAGAAGGACTCGATTGAGGGGTCCTGGTTGTGCCCAAAAGCCCTGCTGTATCCTTCGTTCCTGTTGGCCAAAAAAACCTTCTGTTTTACTGGCTGGCTGAGTCACTGTGTGTCCCAGGAAGAGGAGTGCAGGGCCAGATTCCACCAAACTACGTGACACCCTCTAAGTCCCTCTGGGACCGCTGCAGCCTGGACGTAGGTATCTGTTCCCCCCACCAAACTCCTGACCCCCCTCCGACCCCCTACAGCCTGGACCTAGATATCTGTGCCCCCCACGAACTCCCTAAGCCCCCCAGGGACCCCTTGAGCCTGGACGTAGGTGGAACCCTTCTGCCAGGCTAAACTGATAGCAGCAAGGACTGGGTTCAATACATAGGGGTCCCTTGCCTACAATGTAATGCAAACCAGCTCGAGTCCCCACCCAGTGACATGGGAAAATTTTACATACGCACTCCTAGGTGCCTCAAAGAGGCAATACTTCCCCTCTCGCAAGCACAGAGTCTGGGTGTAGCAGAAAATGTTTAATAACGTGAGATAAACAACATAGCATTAAATTGGGAAAACACCTCAACTAGGCCGTGTCCTTTTCCCTGGGCTCATGAGTCCAGCAATCCCCAAATCACCCCAAGGCTCCAAAGTCCAATATCTCCAACGTTTCAAGAGTCCAGCAACCCCAAAATCACCCACAGTTGCGCAACCCCAGAGTTCAAGAGTCTATCTGCAGGGTTTTTCCCCCTGCCAGCCTGAGTAGAAAGGGGCAACTTATGTGGTCCACTGCTGACTGCTCTGCCTCTCCATGGGATTCTGCTTTTGCCTTCCCCACAAACTGCTCAGCTCGATCCACCAGCTGCTCTGCCAGCCGACCTCTGTTCTGCTCCAGCTATCCCCCAAAACTGCTAGACTCATCTCACTCCGTGGGACACTCGCACAAACTGCTCCTGTCTGCCAACTACTGTGTTCTCCAATATAGGTTTAGAGTCCCCCACAAACTAAAACACTTTTTCAGTGATTTCAGCTCAAGAACCTAGAAATTCAACTTTTAAGAGAATAAAAAATCAACACTGCTATTCAACTGTTAAAAGAAAAAAATGCAATTGGTGACTCTAGCTCACCCAAGGAGCCCACTCCCTTGTCTAGTGAGTGCCACTCAACTGATGGTGAGAATCCCTGTCTCAAAGCTGTTTCAAAGTTCCTCATCCACACAATCAGGGTGACAACACTCCACATCTCACACCCCAACAACAAATAAACTGGGGATACCATAGCTGCCAAAGTAACCATCCCAGGCTGCCGTGGCCGTGTCACGCACGGTGAGTGTGTCTATGCAAACATGATCAGACCCTGAAATCCTTTTCCACACTTGCCATAATTCACCACCAGATGTGAGGATAGAGTTCATCCTGCTTCTGTTTACATAGGTATCTGTGCCCCCCACAACCCCCTAATCCCACCAGAACCCATCTAGCCTGGATAATGGTATCTGTGCTCTCCACAAACCTCTAAGCCCCCCAGGGAACCCACAAGCCCAGATGTAGGCATCTGTATGCCCCACACACCCCTTAATACCCACAGGAACCTTCCAGACTGTAGGTAGGTATCTGTGACCCCTAGAGCCCCACAAAGTCCCTCGGGACCCCTACAGCATGGATGTTTGTATCTGTAACCGACAAAAACCGCCTAAGCTACCCAGGGCCACCTACCATCAGGATGTAGGTATCTGTTCCCCGCCTCAAACACACCTAATCCCCCCGGAACCCCTCCAGCCTAGATGTAGGTATCTCTGACCCCACGAATCCGCTAAGACATGACAGGACCCCTCCAGCATCGACATAGGTATCTGTGCCCACACAACCCTCCTAAGACCCCCAAAACCCCTCCAGCCTAGACGCAGGTATCTGTGCCCAGCATGAACCCACTAAGGTCCCTAGGACCCCTCTTGCCTGGATGAATGTATCTGTGCCCCTTACAAACCCCTAAGCCCCCCCCCAGGATCCCTATAGACCGGACGTAGATATCTGTGCACCCTCACGAACCCACTGATCCTCCCAGCGACCCCTACAGCATAGAAGTAGGTATCTGTACCCCAAAATTCCCCAAAGCAACCCCAGGACCCCTACAGCCTCGATATAGGTATCTGTGCCCCCGCACAACTCCCTAATACCCCCAGAACTCCTCCAGCCTGGACGTAGATATTTGTGACTTCCAGGAACCCCCAAAGCCCTCCCCAGGACTTCTCCAGTCCCTACATAGGTATCTCTGCCCCCCACCAGCCTTCTAAGACCCATAGGGCCCCCACCAGCCTGGTTATAGCTATGTGTACGCCACACAAACCCCCTAAGCTCCCCAGGGCCCCCTCCAACCGGTACGTAGGTATCTGCGCAACCACAAACCCTTAAGTCCCCCAGGGACCCCTCCAGACCATACGTAGGTTTCTGTGACCCTTACCAACTTCTTAAACCCCCAGGGACCACTACAGCATGGACGTATGTATCTATGCTCACCACAACCCCCTAAGCCATCCAGGGACCTCTCCAGCCCTGACGTAGATATTTGTGCCCCTCATGAAGCCCCTAATGCCCACCAGAATGTCTCCAGCCTGGACGTAGCTATCTGTGCCCCCCACGACCCCTAAGCCCCCCAGGGATCTCTACAGCCTCTACATAGGCGTGATGCTCTGTGCATTACCCTGCATGGCCACATGTTGTCACTGTTCCTCTATGAGAGAAATGCTCTGTGCATTACCCTGTGTGGCCACATGGAATCACTGTTGCTCCATCCAGGAAATGCTCTGGGCATTTCCCTGCATGGCCACATGGTGTCACTGTTGCTCCATGCAGGAAATGCTCTGTCCATTAGCTGGTGTGGTCACAAGGCGTCAATGTTGCTCCATGTGGGAAATGCTCTGTGCATTACCCTGCCTGGCCACACGGTGTCACAGTTGCTCCATATGGGAAATGTTCTGTGCATTACCGTGCGTGGCCACATGGTGTCACTGTTGCTCCATGCGGGAAATGCTCTGTACATTACTGTGATGGAGTAGGGACTGTCTGTGTGGGGGATGGGAGAGCAGGGGGTGACTTTAGGACCGGACACGTGCTCAGCCTGTAACCTGAGCTGGGCGCGGGGAGGGGTCAGCACCTTTGCCCGGGAAGCTGGACACAGCAAATGGCCAGCTGGAGGGAGTTGGGTTAGTTCAGTTTCGGTTTTGGTCTGGGTGGTTGGAATTCAGGGATTCCCAAACTGGGAACTAAGTTTCCTGAACCCCTAGAAGGACTTGATTGTGGGGTCCTGCTTGTGCCTCCAAGCTCTGCTGTAACCTTCGCTAATGTTGTCCAATAAACCTTCTGTTTTACTGGCTGGCTGAGAGTCACTGTGAGTCCCAGGAAGAGGGGTGCAGGACCGTACTCCCCCACACTCCGTGACAGACCCTAAGCCCCTCCGAGACCCCTGCAGCCTGGACGTAGGTATCTGTGCCTCCCACCAAACACCTAAGACACTCAGAGATCCCTCCAGCCTGAACTTAGGTATCTGTGCCCCCCACAAACCCCCTAAGCCCCCGAGGGACCTATACAGCCAGAACATTGGTATCTGTTCCCCATATAGACTCCATAAGCCCCTTGCGACACTCCAGTGTGCACGTAGGTATATGTGCCCCTCAGAAACCCTCTAAGCCCCCAGGAACCCCTACAGCCTGGACATAGGTATTTGCACTCCCACAACCCCCCTAACCCCCCCCTCCCGGGACATCTACAATCTGGACGTAGATATCTGTGCCCCTCACGAAACCTCTAACCCCCCCTGGGAACGATACAGCCTGGACATACGTATCTGTGCCCACTCGAACCCCTAAAACCCACTGGTACCCCTACAGCCTGGACATCATAGGTGTCTTTGGCCCCCACAAGTCCCCTAAGACTCCCAGGATGCCTCCAGCCTGGACGTAGGTATCTTTGCCCCCCACTAACCCCCTAAGCCCCCCTGGTAACCCTACAGCCTGGATGTAGGAATATGTGCCCCCCACGAACCCTCTAAGCCCCCATGGGACCCTAGAGCATGGAGATTGGTATCTGTGTCCCCCCCAAACTCTCTAAGCCCCCCAGGGACCGCTATGGCCTGGACATAGGTATCTGTGCACCCCAAGGCCCCTAAGATCCCCCGGACCTCTGCAGCCTGGCTGTAGGTGTGACGGTGCTGCCCGTGGGAGCCAGCTCAGCTCACTCAATCAGAGTGAATTGCAAACAAAACAGGGCAGACAAATCCCAAACGCTGCTGGTTATTTCAATACTTAGATTTACCAAGCCAGCACAAAACAGCTTCTGTAGTACCTCACTGGTTACTTAGAAGTTTAAACCACGCAGTTCCCTTAAATTACCCAGCCTCAGGCCTCCGTCCAGACACACCTGTTAGATATGATGATGATTCCTGAAAATCTTACTTCATCATATAAAAGAAAAGATTCTTCCGATCCCAAAGGATCAGCCACATAACCAGGTTCAATTATAACTTAGATTTTACCTAAAATACATGCTATAGCCAATTCTTATTAACTAAGCTAAAATTTATTAGAAAAGAAAAGAGAGAGAGTGAGTGTTGGTTAAAAGATTAATAGACATATAGACTTGAATTCAATTTTTGAGGTTCAGATACAAAGTAGAGATGAGCTTGTAGTTGCCAAAAGTCCTTTTAGAAATAGTCCACAGGTTATAATCCAATCTCCATATTCAGGGTGGCTCCAGTCAATGACTGGGGATCTCAATCCTTGTGGCTTAAGGTTTCCCCCTCTTGAAACCCAAAGCAGATCTGAGATGAAGAAGGATCGTGTCCCAGGTTCTTAAACATTTCCAGCAGCCTTTCAGCCTGAGAAAACAATAGGCTTAACTCTTCTTCCAAACATCCTGGCAATTAGTACATCCATCAAACAGTTCAGATACAGATTACCACAACCTTCAAAGAGACACAGACAATAATACTATTTCACTCAAGTATCATCATAAATGTTAATATTCCTTTTTTGCTCTTTGAATTAAAACTATAGCAATAGACAAGACTTGTTTGCTGACATCACAAGACCTGAGCAAACACCTCCCCTTCTACCTCTAACACTGCAGACTTGCATTTCAAAGCTCTGTTCATTTACATATCTTGTTAACCAGTTTTTAAGGTTCACCCACGGGTCAGGTCAGTCGGTGAGGTGAGTTAATTAACTCTTTCTGGCCCTGTCACCTTTCAATGAGATATTAGATTATACTTATGTCAGGGACTCTAACCCAGACGGCAAAGTTCGTTGTCTGACCGCGAGAGAGACAGGCAACACCAGCAAGGTCCGATCAAAAGCTCTTTATTGACAAGTGCACGCATCAATAGAGAGCAACTCGTCTCCAGAGAGAACCAGACTGCTCTTTACATCTTAGTATAAGCCTATGTAGACAGTTCCATCGCGTCATAAATTATTCACTGGAGCAACCCACCCCCTTCTTCTAACAACTAGAAACTAGACACCTTTAGTATACATGCATGCCTAAAGTTAGAAATGTAGGGGAGTTAAAAACAAACAAAGAACAAAACCAGGGAGGCTGGGAAACTAGGACTCTTATCAGTTCTTCGAAGGAGCTGCCCGAACACAGCACATCTGGTACTATGCCAGGAATGCAGCTTCTCTCTTATCTCACTTTTTCCCAGCGCTTGTGAGACATGCTGCTGCTTCTCAGTCTTTTCCACTCAGGGATTACCCACAAACCTCTGTTAGCCTGACTTTGGTCAGGTTGGCATACCTGGTTTTGTCTGCTATATCTTTATTCAGGCCTAACAATCCCCCCTTTGTCCCTAGAGGACCATAATGGGACTCTTGGGACACATATCCATTTAACAATTGTACGGGGGAGGCTAGTAAACCATGACCCAAGGTCTGAGTGGAGGTCCTTAAAACTAAAAGTGTGATCAAGAGATATAGCATGGAAAACAACAGCAACATTCTTAATAGCTTGTAAATCTTTGTCAATTAAGCCAGAGTGATTAACAGCAAAGCAACATTTTTCCCCAATGCGAGCACAAGCCCCTCTCTAATTCAGCATTCATGGCATTTAGCACACGTCTATTTTGCAAAGTTACTTCTGCTACTTCATCAGTCTTTCGTTGCAACTTTTGGAAAGCGTCTATTAATGCATTAGCTGTTTTTTTTCAAGCTCTGCAGAAATATTTACAACTGTTCTCTTGAGCTTAGCCACCCACAATCCAGGAATGAATGCACGGACAAAAGAGTGGAATCCTGTTTGATTGACAACTAAGGGATTGGGGCACTGACTATAAATCAGTTAGGTATACCAAGTGGTCTAATTTCCCAGATGTTTCGGTGAATAATCCAGTCCCATGTGCATCCTCCCCATGGACCCATCAGGATTCGGTATGTGGAAGCCCACACCCCCCAGTCCAAATGCTTGGAAGGAGCACTGTAAATGTTTACACTTTCACCCAGAAAGTCTTTAGTATATCTCCATGACCACAGATCAGATGGTACTCCTGATGTGTCTGTAAGGGCAGTGGGCCAAGTCTGGTACTCAAGATCACTCCAAATGGCCATCAGCTGGTCATTCAGGAAATTCTGAATCTCCAAACATACTAGATCCCACTGCAATGCCTTCCCAGCCTCAGTGATATTTAATACCATCTTTCCTTGGTGTAGTACTATATTACATTTGTTATTTAACTATTTTCAGGTACTTTTAAAAGGCATTGACATTAATAGCATAGGAGGGGGTTACATTATTAGTCACTGGAATGGTTTCAATACAGGTAAAATTTCCAGTGGCAGAACAAACTCTTCGGGTACTTGTTATTTAAAATCCAATTAGAGAGAGCAATACATGCTGAAGAATTTATCCACAACACAGGGCACAGCCTGTAGAATAAACCCCAAAATCCAATCAATACCACATTCCCAAGCATGGGTCCCACAAATTTTTTCTGCCAGTGTACAATTCTTTGTTTCTTCACCGGGGTCAGTTCTTAATGTCCTTTCTAGTCAGGAATTCCTGGACTTTAGCAATTTCAGTGGAGTGAGTGTTCCTTCTTCTTTCCCAAAACAGTCTTGGTGCAGCATCGTATAGGGGAGAGGTTACTAGCACATCACCCTGTAATGGTTTTGCTTTTTCTAGAAAAATTCAAAGGCACAGTAGATCTGTCAGTGGATAAGAAAGAGGCTACTAGCACTTCACCTTGTACTTTTTCCCTACTGTCCAGAAGGCACAGTGGAGCTAGAAGGTGAAATAGGCTAATCATCAGTAGGAGAATTCTCCCAATGTGGAGGGGTCTTTTTGCAGTGAGAATCTTGGGTCCAAGCAGTCAGTCTTTGGTACTTCACAGCGGTGTTGGTAGTCATCAGGACTTAAGGGCCTTTCCAGCATGGAGCCAAGGCAGTCTTTCGTTGGTGGACCTTTACATCAATCCCGTCTCCTGGTTCCAAGGAGTGGCAGGGCTGCTAGGGTCTTTGGGTAGCGCTTCCTTACCTGTGAGAAAAAAAACTTAACACATTTCATTAGTGCCTGGCAGTGTTTTTCAGATCTCATAGCTGCATGGGCAAATTCAAGCCCTCCTTTTCCTGGTTGTTAACCAAGTCTTAACTGTGAGCAGTGTCCTTGAATGGAGTCAGTGTCTTATCTATAGCCTGAGCTTGCTATTTTATTTTATTTTATTTTTTCAGTTAATTCATTCTGTTCTTTGTGCTTCTTCCTTTCTTGGCTTCTTTTAACCTGCAAAGGAAACTTTCACTTTTTACTTATACACCTTTTTCCCAACAATGAACACCTACACATTGTCATTATACAGTACATTAGTCTTATTATTTAATATATGCCACACACACCCTTTTACTAAAATAACCTTATTACAGAGCTTTCGAGCAACAAGCCAGGACAAGCACACCCACTTTGAGGAGTTCACTTAATACAACCTCTAGTCCAATAGCCTTCCACCATCCCCAGCCCTCTGGCTAGAAATCTGAGGTAGCCAGAAAGATCCCATGTACAATATGGGGAGTGGGTTAACTTTTCATGTCCTTGCTTTCAAAGACTGTTAGTATGCAAATTTTAACAACAATTTTTGCAATTAACAATTTGACCAATAAAGTTTCTTTTCCTTACTTAAGGAAATGCATTAGACTTTAGTATATCACATTCTCCTGATTTATCTAAACACTTTGTATTCCAAGTTGAACAAAACAAGTATCTGCATTTTAATTTTAACTTTTTTGTTTGATTTTAAACTAGATTATTTTATAAAAATATTAAACACAAAAATTCCGGCCACAAGACAAACACCACAAGACAGAACATAGAACACAAAACATAATTTCTATTGTGCCAGTAAATGCATGGCACGTTGAATGCTGTTTAGCTGGCATCAGTTTTCTCTGATTATCTGAAAGACAAAAAAACAGAGGTCTACCCCTTCTGGGCAGACAATCATTGCTTAAAATAGACAAATACCCTTGTTGATTTCAGGAAAAACAGAGGAATTATCCCATATTTTATGTTTCATAGGCAGCCCAGGTTTCAGTGGCTCCTATCTTATCAGTTAGATAATTTGCATGAATACAGATGCTTTCTGGCTTGCTTTTTACTTTTAACTCTTGCTTTCAAACACTGAAAGAAAACATCACTACTTATAGTGCCCTTACAGCCTAATAAAATTTCAATGACATAGCACTATATATTTTCTTCAGCTAATTTAACTAAATTCTAAATGATTGCAATTAACAATCTCTTTGCCTCAATTTATTTACAAACATTTCAAAGACACCAAGAACTTTCCTCTTTAGCATTTTTACAAAGTTCAACTGCTGTTTCCTCCAGCAACTACAGAGTTAACTTCTCACTCTCCCTTAAATCACTTGCTTGTCTCCCAACAGCCACTTTTATCAACTCAAATCACCATTCCAAGTAAGTTCTGGGTATTTGAAATCCCCATGCTTACACTTACTTACTCCTTCCTTCCACTACACCCTTAAAGTTTTCCAACCTGTTTTCCAATCTCTCTGTCTGTTGCCTGCCCGCCTGGGCCCGATCCTGCTTTTCTCACTGAACCGTCCCTTCCATAGGCACCAACTTATTCCACTACCAGTTTAGCTAGGAGGGTGGGCTTCTCAACTAGCCCCCCACCCCTCCTGGTCTCTTCCCTTAAACATTCTTACTCACAAGACTACCCGAGTCCTCCTTCATGAGGATTGCCACCTAGACGAAGACACATGGCCCATTGGGCAAAGGCCATTTACTTAACATATAATTTGAAGGACTACTCTTAGAGGGTTTACCCAGAGACTCATTCATCTGTTTGACACTTAAACAGAAAAGAGAATTACACAGAGAGCAGAGGGAATTACAGTCTAAGACAGACTTTCCCACTTCTATACACTGACCGCTACAGGGGACAGGACAGAAGGATCTCAATTTAACCTCAGAGCTGTCTCACACACATGGCTTCCACTCCGAGGAATTACGAACAAGAGGTTCAGTTCCACCCACACTCCTAACACCCAAATGAACAGAGAAAAAAAACAACAACAGTAACTGGTTAAATAGAACAGAACCAGAACCAAATAGTGTTTCCTTATCCTATTAGGACTCACTTTTACTCGTGCAGTTCTCAGCATATAACACCAACAGTACCAAGCAAAGCAAACACAAAATAACAAGGGTAAAACAAATAGATGGTGTAAATTCTGCAGGGCTCCCCCCTTCTTAATTGCTCACCAAACTGTGACAAATTTCTGTTACCAATCTATCCCTCATGTCAGATGATCAGGCTGACACTACAGGATCGTTGGGGGAAGATAAAGAAAACACACCATATAACTGAATTTTAAAGCTTCATTAATAAAATAATAAAACAACAACGGAGAGTGTTGGGAACGCTCTCACATCACTCAGGAAAATATTAATGCCCCAAGCCCGAAGCTCCTTTCATACTTACACACGTACGTCCAGACTGGCCACTTCTGTGTATAATGTTCAGAGGAGGGGGAGAGGTGGAAGGGAGATTATCCTGTATACAGCTTGTCCAGAATTTCCAACATGCTTCTGCTCTTGGGAGGGCTGTTCTTTTACACCCTGGAATCTCCTGCGGCGTCTCTTTCAGAGATTCCAGTCCAGGTCGGCTGCCTGTGGCTTCTTTGGTGTCACCAAGCCACACCGACTCCAGGGTCACAAAGGCACACTGTTGGATCTTACTGGACAGTTAAGCTTTGCAAATGTAATTTCAGTTCTGTAACTTGTATTTCCTTTGCTTCGCCTCTGTCTATATTTTTTCCTTCACAGCCAGCTGGGGCCGAAAGCAGCCCCTCCCTGCACCAAGCACAGTCCGCGCCGATTCCTGACCCTGAACGCAGAGCACCCCCCTTCTTCCATCCCGGGGCCAAGATGATTTTTAAATTAACCCGTTCCTTATCTCTTTTTCTTTCTTTTTCTCTTTCCCATTAAACATTCTAGTAGCAATGCTAACTACTTCAGACAAACTTTTCCCTTGCGTACCATCTGGATGCTTTCTAAATCTTTTTGCAATATCCTTTGCACATTGTGTCATGAAAACCATTTTAACCATCTCCTTTCCATGATCAGTTTCAGGATTTAAATTCCCATGCTTTTTAACTTCACAAATCAGTCGAGCACAAAAGTCAGAGAGGTGCTTATCTGGATGCTGAACACAAGCAGTCACCTTGCTCCAATTTGGAGTAGCCTCCCCTGCATCTCTAATACCATTCAAAACAGCTTTTAAAAATCCATCCAACTTTGTCTTTTGAGCTGGATTATTGGGATTCCAGTTAGGGTCAGTAATTAGCCAAGGTGCATTCAAATGAGCTGCAGATTTTTCTTTTACTTTTTGTCTTTCATCTTCTGTCATGAGAGTATCTAATAACTGATTTACATTTGCCCAAGTGGGCACATGAGTGAAAAAGATTGTGCAGAACATTCTTTCCACTGCCTCAGGATTGTCTCATAAGTGAGGCATAGTGCACTGCCAGTTAAACAAATTTGAAGTTGCAAACAGGGTATGGGTAAAACCATCTCATGTTCCCCAGCAACCAGTAGAACCAGATAAGTTCTCAATGAGGCTTGTAATATCAGAGGTATCTCAGAAACATTCTCTCTCATGGAGTTAAGTAACCTAGTGGGGGTCCACAAGGGCAAGGACAAGGGCTGCTGTAATATTGGGGGGTGTTTGAAAAGCAGTCCCTGACCAAGTTTGCAAAAGGCTGGCTGGAGGCTGCACAGAGGGGGTGAGGCTGCCTGATTCCTCTGAAGATGAGGGAACATCACTCTGAGCTCCCCCTTGATTCTCCTCTGTCCCTGAACTGTCCCTAACCTGCTTTTGAATCCTTGCACTCCATCAGACGGGGAAGAACAGGAACAAAATTGTCCTCCTCCCGGTGCGGCTCTGGTGCATATGGTGGGTGATTTTTTTACAAGAGCTCTCCATACAAACAGCTTCAAAAGCTACCCATCCCTCCATGGGTTTATAATTATACCATACAAACAAGTAATCCATTTGTCTCGGCCTAAGATCAACCAAAATATCCCTTAAGGAGTTCCTCCTATCTGTGGAAAAGGTTTCACCCACCGGCCAGTCTCTAGTTGGGGACAAATGAAAGGTAAATGATGGCCATTGGATCCAACACAGATTTCTCATCTTAAATTTAACTAGATCAGCTGTCTCAGAAATCTCTTTCCAATCTCTAAGTATCAGAGACAACGGGGCATCCCCCGGGCACTTACTGCCAACTTGTCTCATTTTAATGAAGGGACTCTAACCCCTCCTCCCCGGGTCGAGGTAAAGGGACTCTAACCCCCACCTCCCCGCGTCGAGCGCTCGCTTACCTCTCCAGGGACTTGAACACCTGGACTGAGACTCAAACCCAGGCTGGGACTCTAACCCAGACAACTTGGATCCTGTGCAAACCTGGACTGGGACTCTAACCCAGACCTGGACTGGGACTCTAACCCAGACCTAAGTAGTCAGGGACCCTAACCCCGACAACCTGGACCCTACTCAATGGGTAGGTGGACGTTGCTGGATTTCCAAGAGTTTCAGCTGGTTCACAGAACACGCCTTATCGCCAACGCAGAGATCAGATCACCAGGCAAGGCCCCTCTAAACTGGAGGATGCGCGCTGCGTTGCCTCAGGGTCCGATCCCCCGCCGGAGAGTCAGACGGGTCCCGGCGGAGTCACCAAAGATGTCAGGGACTCTAACCCAGACGGCAAAGTTCGTTGTCTGACCGCGAGAGAGACAGGCAACACCAGCAAGGTCCGATCAAAAGCTCTTTATTGACAAGTGCACGCATCAATAGAGAGCAGCTCGTCTCCAGAGAGAACCAGCCTGCTCTTTACATCTTAGTACAAGCCTATATAGACAGTTCCGTCGCGTCATAAATTATTCACTGGAGCAACCCACCCCTTCTTCTAACAACTAGAAACTAGACACCTTTAGTATACATGCATGCCTAAAGTTAGAAATGTAGGGGAGTTAAAAACAAACAAAGAACAAAACCAGGGAGCGAAAACAAGGAGGCTGGGAAACTAGGACTCTTATCAGCTCTTCGAAGGAGCTGCCCGAACACAGCACATCTGGTACTATGCCAGGAATGCAGCTTCTCTCTTATCTCACTTTTTCCCAGCGCTTGTGAGACATGCTGCTGCTTCTCAGTGTTTTCCACTCAGGGATTACCCACAAACCTCTGTTAGCCTGACTTTGGTCAGGTTGGCATACCTGGTTTTGTCTGCTATATCTTTATTCAGGCCTAACAATTATAATGTCACAGTCTCGGGGAGTTGACTGCTGCAGCTCCCCGTAGACTCTGCCTGCGCCTCTCACCGAGCTGGAGTACAGCAGGCGAGGGGAGAGCACTCAATGTATTGCATCTACACTAGACGCGATATATCAACCCCCGCTGGATCGATCACTGCCCACCGATTCGGCAGGTGGTATAGACATACCCCGAGTATCTGGTGATCGGAGCTGGACCCCCGAGGGGGACACATTGAAGGAACTCAGGGGTTAAGGTGCCTCTATTGTCAACTGTCAGGGCTGCTGTGGCTCAGAGGAGGGTGCCTGACTGCCTGGCAGGCTTAGGCGCCGCAAGCCTTGGAGGTGGGAGAAGTGAAGCGGCCACGGCGTGCTCGGGGTGCTCGTGCTCGGAGCAGGGGTGAGCTCGGGCGACGGGGATGCCGCAGGGCAGAGCAGGAGAGTTGCCACAAGAGGGGAGCCTCAGGGTGGAGGGGGGAGCTGCCACGGGTGGGGCGCCTCAGGGCAGGGGTGCGGGGGGGGGAGGGTGCAAGGTGGAAGTTTCGCCTAGGGCATGAAACTTCCTTGCACCGGCCCTGCCCCCACGCCCTGCCTGCAGCCAGCCCTGCACCCCCTGCCCTGCCCTGCCGGCAGTCAGCCTCTGTCTCCAGCCAGCCCTGCACCTTCTGCTTTGCCTGCACCAGCCGCATCCTCCCTGCCCTGTCTCCAGCCAACCCCTGATGCACCCCCTGCCTGAAGCCAGCCAGCCACGCAGCCCTTGCCCTGCCTGAAGCCAGACCCTACCTCCAGCCAAACCCACATCCACTGGTGCCCTGCACTTCCCAGGGCAGTAACCCTGCACATCTGCTTCAATGAGGGGGGCAGGGAGCAGCTGGGACCCCACACATGTGCACACCCTAGGGTGACCAGACAGCAAGTGTGAAAAATCGGGACGGCGTGGGGGGTAATAGGATCCTAGATAAGACCCCAAAATTCGGACTGTCCCTATAAAATTGGGACATCTGGTCACCACAGCACACCCCCAGGACTCCTGAGTTCCATTGCTGGGTTTCCTATTGGTTCCTCTGCTGGTTGTTTTCCTTTTTCTCGGAACTTTGGGCAAGTTGCTCCCCACTCTCGGGCTCTGTCCCCAGCAGTCAAATGGGGATTTCATACCTTCCCGCTATTGGAAAGTGCTGGGAGAATCCCCCAGCAAAAGCTGCTCTGACAGTGCTAAGCAGCATCTGACCATTCAAGGTCGGAGCTCACTGCCCAGGAGGAGTGCTTGGCTCTGGGGTTTCACTTCAGCCCAGTGTAGACAGAGAGCCCTAACCATGGAGTTTGGCTCAAGAAGACCAAGTCTCCAATTTGATAAAGGTGTTTTGAATTTCAATCCTGTGCTCCAAAGTGCTTGGTGTCAGTTGTAAACTTTAGGAGCATGCTCTCCACTCCATTTTCCAAATCATTCATGAAAATATAGAATAGTACCTGACACCGGACTGATCCCTGGCAGACCCACTAGGTTCACCCTCCCCGTTGGGCAGCTAAACATGGAGAAGGGCTCCTGGAGTCTTGGCTTTCAACCAGCTCTGCACCCACATTACACTGATTGCAGCTGGACTACATTTCCCTCGTTTGCTTCTGAGAATGTCCTATGGGACTGTGTCGAAAGCCTTAGTAACACCAAGCTAGATCCCATCTATTGTTTACTCACCTCTACCAGGCCCAGAACCCTGCCAAAGAAGGAAAGAGGATTGGTTTGGAATGATTTGGTTCTTGACAATTCCACGCTCACTAGTCAGAAGAACCAAATCATCCTGTAGGTGCTGCTGACAAACTGAGTGTTTAAGAATGTATTGCAGGATCTCTCCAGCTATGGCAGTCAGGCTAGCTAGTCTGTAAGTCCCAGAGGTCTTTTTGTTCCCCTTTGGAAGATAGGTCCTGTCTTGTTCATGGATGGGAAGATGTTCTTTTTCAGGGTCTCAGACGAGAACTGGGGCACAACACCTGGTTGTTAAGGCCACAAAAACGGAGGCAGGAACCTCTTCTCTGCTGCTGGCAAAGAACCACAGGTACCTAAAAGATAGGGACTCACATCTTTGAATGGGCTTTAAAAAGGCAGTGGTTAATAAGTTTGGCCCCGACCATTTCTTGTTTCCACAGACTAGACATTTTAGCAAACTTTAGAATTCCTTGGTGCTAAACACTGTGAAACTCCCCTTTCTCCTTCACAGAGGGCTTTAATACCCCTTATCTCACTTGGGCTCTAAACTGCCCATAGTTCGAGAACTGTTCCTGTTCCGATTGGACAGATGGGAGAAGGGAAGTGACCTACCCAAGGCCTACACAACAAGGCGATGGCAGAGCCAGAAAGAGAAGCAACCAGTTCTGACTCCTGTTCTAACAGATGAAAACACCCCAGCGCCCAGGAATCGAGATGGTGGGAAAATTTCATTCAAACCGTTTCTGTCCGAAAATCCCATTTAGACTAAACCAGTTTGTTTCTCAGAATCATAACAAGTGGGATGAAAGATCTTTGCAAAAATATTTTCTTGCAAAACAAAAGCATCTCCTCTTTGTCAGAGTGTGTTAAATTGTCTCCTCGCACACAAAGAGGAGACACTTACATCTCAACCATTAGATAAGATGCTTCAATCTGAGCTAAGTCGTTGCTACTATTAACAATTTCAAAATAAAAAATACAAATAAAATAGACGATTTCAGCTAATCTATTATGTCATAATCTGGGAAACTTCATATTATGCACTACTTCTAGTGACACTCCCAAATGGATCCGCATCCTTCACCCACCATGAGGTAGGTAAGAGCGGATCATTATTATCCCTACTTGAAAGAGGGAGAAGCTCAGCTGAGAAAGGAGAATTGACTTGTCTTAGGTCACACAGCCCGTCAGAGGCAGTGTTGGGAATAGGACCGAAGAGCCCTGTTTTTCAAACAAACCATCGGATCTTGAATTTCAGACATTGAATGACCTGAATACTGTGCTCTCAGATGAGCTCCAGACCAACAACAGTGACAGTAATTATTCAGCAAGTATTTGAGGAGAACTGCAATGTTAGAGGGAATCATCAACTGCTCAGAGACAATTAATGCAGAGAAGCAGCAAAATTAATCAAAGATAGAACTGGTTCTGACTTATTTACTTGATCTTAAAAGAGAACAACAAGGACCTGAGTCTCCTCCCTGTCAACATCCCCCTGCTCAACCAATCAGGGTAGAGACGGAGGACGGGAGGCTGAGGGTTCTCACCAGAGAGCCCAAAGGATGGCCCAGGTCACCGTGTGGGGATCACTGCCCGAGCACTATTTCAGTCCCACATTTTTGGGTGGACCTTCCATAGTGGGAGCTGCAGAGGACTTCCCTGCAAACACACACACACACACCTCCGTCCTGTTGTTGGGAAGGGAACAGGAGAAAGGACAAAAGAAGCAAGAGAAGAAGAGGAGGGAGGGGATGGAGGAAGAGGTGAAACAAAAAGGACAAACCCTAATGTCCCCAGCGATTCTAAGGGACAAAATTCCCAGGTGCGCACTTAAAATTCTGCCTCAAGCTCGTGTTTTCCATGCCTAGAATTCACTTTCTCACCAGATAGATCAGACTGAACAGGTTTCAAACCTCCAGGAGGCTCTTACCTTCTAAACAGGGACGGCTGTTTTCTAGTAAAATCACTACAAGGGAAGGAGGAAACTCGAAAGAGGTTCCTCCTGGCGCTCACGTCCATGACCCCAAATAATCTCTCAGTCCTCAAAGAGAGACCTGGAGGAAGGAAACGTTGCTGAAGCAAGCCACAGAGGTCTCTGAGGTTTCCCTGGCCCTCGCCCCTGTCCTGCCTGGCTGATGTCAGCAATCTCTCTGTGAGGTCACCACCTCCCCACCACCTTTGACCAATAGTCTGAGGTCCTGCAAAAGGCCTTTGTGATGTCACTGCCACACCCCTCCCTTGCTGGGCTAATGTCCTGCCCCTGGCCAGGCACTTTGGAGGTTTGAGCTACTCCCTGTGGATCACCCCACTCAAGGAGCGTTCGTTCTAGGCAGCAAGCCGGCTAGACAGGAAAACATCAGACGCTGCTCCCAATGCTACACTCAGTTTTTCAGAAATTAGTCGACTTCATGGTCAGAAGACACCATTAGGTCT
>NW_026115085.1:1239111-1315111 GCF_025201925.1 Gopherus flavomarginatus
TACAAACATACGGCCCACGGCAACGTGCGGCCCGTGAAGTCTCACTGTGCGTCCCGCAGCGGGAATCAAAGGGCTCTGGCTGCCCGTAGCCGCGGGGAATCCAAAACCCCTTTAAAGTTCAGCCGCGGCCGGGATTCAAACGGTTCTGAGCTGCCCGCAGCCGCAGGGAGCCCAGAGCTCTTTAAATCTCAGCCGCGGCCAGGATTTATAGGGCTCTGGGGCAGGCGGGCGGGGAGCTCAGAGCTCTTTAAATCCCAGCCACCAGGGCCGGCTTTAGGCCAATTTAACCAATTCCCTTGAATCGGCCTCGCTCCTAAGAGGACCCCGCACCCAAGCCCCAGTACCAGCAAAAGCCAGTGCGCTGTACCAGGGTGGCCCAGTTTCCCCAGGGGGCAATTAAAAGGCCTGGGGCTCCCAGCAGGGGCTGGAAGCCCAGGCCCTTTAAATTGCCACTAGAGCCCTGCTGCTGGAGCCCTGGGGTATGGCTGCGGGGCTCTGGGGCTATTTAAAAAGTCCAGGACTCCCATTGCTTCTACCTCCCGGCCCTTTAAATAGCCACTGGAGCCCCGCCGCTTCCCCAGGGTTCCCGCGGCTATTTACAGAGCTGGGGCAGTGGAAGCAGGGGCGCCTCGGGCCCTTGAAATAGCCCCCAAGCCCCAGGCTGCTGCTGCTACCCTAGTGGGAGAGGGGGGAGGAGGAGGAGGAGAAGGAGGCACTCACCATAGAGGATGGGCTGTACCCCCTGTACCTGCACCCCCTGCCCTGCCTGCAGCCAGCCCGTCCCCAGCCAGCCCCTGCTGCACCCCCTGCCCGCACCAGCCCCGCACCTCCTGCCCTGCTTGCACCAGTTCCTGCCTGCAGCCTGCCCATCTCCAGCCAGCCCCACACCCCCTGCCTTGCCTTCAGCCCTGCACCCCCTTCCCTGTCTCCAGCCAGCCCTGCACCCCCTTCCCTGTCTCCAGCCAGCCCCTGCCACACTGCCTGCCCTGCCCGCACCAGCCCTGCACCCCCTGCCCTGTCTCCAGCCAACCCCGTACCCCCTGCCTTGCCTTCAGCCCTGCACCAACCCGTCTCCAGCCAACCCCTGCCGCACCCCGCTGCCTGAAGCCAGCCAGTCCCGCACTCCTTTGTCTCCAGCCCTGCCAACCCATGCCGCACCCTCCCTGTGGCCCTGCCTGAAGCCAGCCAGCCCACCCCACACCTCTTGTCTCCAGCCTGCCCCACACCCCTTGCCCAGCCTGCAGCCAGACCCTACCTCTCGCATCCTCCCCCTCCCCCACCTCCAGCCAGCCCCATGTTCACTGGTGCCCTGCAGTTCCGAGGGAAGTAACCCTGCACACCTGCTTCAATGAGATGGGCAGGGAGCAGCTGGGACCCACACATGTGCACCCTAGCACACCCTAAGGGAGTGGCAGAGCTCATTTCTAGTTCAGACCCATCTTTTTAAAAAAGAACTTTTAGGTAGGGTTAACATACATCTGTACTTTCCCGGACATGTCAGGCTTTTTGGTTCTTAAATCGCCATCTGGGAGGAAAATACGGACGTATGGTAACCCTACTGGTACAAAAAATACATACTGTGGCAGAACTTTTTATAGGGAACCGGTTGTTAAGAACTGAAAGGCTTTTTTTTCCCCAGTCATCCCTGCGGGGCCCCGCACTTCCTAAAGCCGGCCTGCCAGCCACGGCCGGGATTCAAAGGGCTCTGGGCTGCTCGCAGAGATTCCCGGCCGCAGCTGAGGTTTAAAGGTCTCAGGGCTCCCCACCGCCACGGGCAGCCCAGAGCCCTTTGAATCCCGGCAGCAGCTGAGATTTAAAGGGCTCAGGGATCCCTGTGGCTGCAGGCAGCACAGAGCCCTTTGAATCCTGGCGGCAGCTCCAGGGGATGGAGTGAGGCTGGGATTTCAAGGGCTCAGGCTCCCCTCAGCAGCAGGAGCTCTGGGACCTTTAAATCCCTGCCCCAGCCCTGAAAAGCTCCGGGTTCCCCCAGTCGTCAGAGCCCCAGGCCCTTTAATTTGACCCTGAGGGCTCCCAGCCACCTCTTTGGCTGGGAGTCCCTGGTTGATTTAACATCAAGTAACACCTCCCCACCACCAACCTTCCTTTTTGACCCACAGCTGTTTTGGTGGGGCGGCGCTGGGGAAGGAGGGTTTGTTTCTGCAGGGCTGGGCGGGGTGTTTCCGCCAGGCTGGGAGGTCCTGAGTGGGGGGTGTTTCCGCAGGGCCGGGGGTTTCGGTCCTCAGCTGTTTTCTTTGGAGTATTGTGGCCCTCGCTGTTTTACTCAAAGTACTGTACAGGAACTTTTCAGGGGGATTAAGGCAAAATGCCACATTTATTAGTAATACAGGTATCAATTAATACTCTATGATATGCACATGAGATATATATCACAGTCATGCATTCACGCACACACACAGACATAAACACACTCCGTCTTGCTGTTGTTACCAACTAGTTGCTCCCCTTAACTGCACTGGCCAGGTGAGTTAGATGGGGGAGGGGTGGAGCCGGGCTTCTACCGATCCAAATCGATGGTCCGATGGTGACAAGACGAGATCCGGGGTCCTTCTGCAAGACACCTCGCATTTATAGCAGCTTCCCTCTTATGCAAATCTAGACCAGATTCAAAATCTGGGTCTGCGTCCGTTGGTCTTTGTGCTGCTTTTCTCTGGGTGTTGTCCCAATGCTGCTCAAAGAGGGTGTTTTCTAAAGAAGGTGCTTGCTTCTAATCCCTGAGGCCATCAATATGTCTGCTCTTCTTTATTGGGCCCACTTGACAAGTTGTATTGTCCTTTGCTCTGGCTCCCATTCCCTCTTCAACTGTTGTAGCTGTCTGGAGGTGGGTGTCTTCCAAGCCTCACTCATTCACACCTCATTCAGTCAATAGAGCAATTGATTACAGAGTGCGGGGGAAGATCTTATTCTACTTCTAGCAAAAAGGCACATGTTTTCTTTTACTTTAACTATACTATCCTTAGGGGCTATAACATTTGATACAAAGTTTTCTACCAATTCTCTATATAGGGATCTAATACAAAGTTGTATGAAAATAGAGAGGCACAATGCCAAGTCATATGAATTACAAAATAACATCATGCCGGATGCAATGTCATAAAGATAAAGATACTTAATACAAAATAACACAATGCAACGTTATAAAGATTTATAGAGATAGTTAATACAGAGATTTCTCTACATCACCACTTTACGAGTTGTGCAGGCCTGCTGACGGCATTCGCGGGGCTTCTTGCTCGTGTGGATTCTCTGATGCTGAATAAGGTGAGAGCTGCGATTGAAGGTTTTCCCGCACTCACTGCATTCATAGGACCCCTCCTGTGTGTGGATTCTCTGATGCCGAATAAGGTGTGAGCTGCGACTGAAAGTTTTCCCGCACTCACTGCATTCAGGAGGGAGAGGATAGCTCAGTGGTTTGAGCATTGGCCTACTAAACCCAGGGTTGTAAGTTCAATCCTTGAGGGAACCATTTGGGAATTGGTCCTGCTTTGAGCAGGGGTTGGACTAGATGATCTCTTGAGGTCCTTTCCAACCCTTATAAGCTAGGATTCTATGATAGGATCTCTTCCCTGTGTGGATTCTCTGATGCCCAATAAGGTGCGAGCTGCGACTGAAAGTTTTCCCGCACTCATTGCATTCACAGGGCCTCTCCCCTGTGTGGATTCTCTGATGTTGAGAAAGGCCTGATCTGTAAGTGAAGTTTTTCCCACACTCAGCACATGTATTTTTTTTGCTTTTCCCTGCAGATTTCCTGCTGTATTCTGGTTTCCTTAAGGCCCTTCTGAGTTCCCTGACAGGAAATAAATTTATCCATTTTCTCCTCTGGCTGGTTTCCCTGCTCTTTTTCTGGTCTGTGCTGAACCTCACACGTCATTGCATCACCTGCTGTGATAGAGACAGAAACCTCAAACAGGGATGGAAAGGGGAAGGCCAAACCAAAACAAGTGCTGGAGAGAGGACAAATAAAAATCAGGAACTCAGCTCCCCCCAACAGGAGAGAGGAGGGGATCAATTCAGCCTTCACATCCCATCCAACTTCACAGGGGGAAGGGAGAAAGCTACTGCCCAGTGTCTGCTAGCATCTATAGGAAGCCTTGAGCTATATTTACCCTGCGGATGCGACCCCTGCTATGGACAATAATGAACTGAGAGACTTCCCAAGAGCTTTGTAGGGCATCCTAGATGTTTCCTTCAGGCACTTACAGATTCTGAGTTGGTTTAATGTTTCCTCATCTGTGCGGGGAGATCTCAGGATCTCTCTTTCCTCTGAACCCTGGAGCTCTGGGACCCATGGCTCTTCCCCTTGTTCCAGCTGGGAGATCATATCACGTTCGAAAACCAGAAACTCCGCTCAGATGAAAGAAAACAAAGGAGTTCAGTTGATTTCATACATCTTGATCATCAAAAACATTCTGTTAATTTATCTTCAGTGCTTAGTGTGACCTAGTGTGCCTGGGGCAGTCCTCACTGAAAATGCCAAGGTCAGAGCAGGCTGAAAAAAGGGAGAGCAGATGCTCCCCATACTGGTGGTTAACACTGAAGTTAAACTCACTGACCCAGTCACAAACTGTGCTTTCTGATCCCACACACTGGTTAACGAGACTCTGAAAAAGAAATCACACGGCCCCCTTTATTGCATGACAGTTCTCTGACTCCTAATCAGCAACTAGGTCCCGTACAGTGAGAGGTTATTTAAAAACTCTGCTCACTGTGATACAGCATGGCCAGAGGGCAACAGGAGAGTGATCCTAATTGGATCCAGGAAGTGGGTGGGTAGAAGGTTAGCCACATTACCCAGGTTTGGATCTCATCCAAAATACCATGCTGCCAGCCAATCCTTTAGCAATTAAACTAAATGTTTAGAAGAAAGAACAAATGAAAGAATGAAGTTAAATTCCATCCTTCCAGACAATTCTTTAGCATCTAAACTAAAGGTTTAAAAGAAAGAAAGACAGAAAGAATTTAAATGGAAAAGCAGTCAGATACATTCCAAAATGGATATATCAGGTTCTTAGCAGTATTGGTGAGTTGCTGGCTTGAAAGTCTGTCTGGAACGCATCCACAGCTTGGATGGGTCATTCAGTCCTTTGTTCCAGGGTTCAGTTTGTAGAGAAGTTGCTCCAGAGGTAGGAAGGGGGATTGAAGACAAGATGGAGATGATGCAGCTGCGCTTTATATTCCTTTTGCCATGTGGCTTGTACTTCCTGTGTCCCAAACACAAGCTTCACAGCACATGGCATGGAAAAGCTTTGGAGGTTTCATTACACAGGCAAACCCCGGCATGTCTTGCTGACTCAATAGGTGTGTCCCCTTGGTCCATAGGTTCATTGTGCAGCTGATGACCCTCAATGGGCCATCAAACATGCTAGGCAATGTTGATGCCAATATGTCTGGGGGTGTCACCCAGAAAAACTGCACAAGTCTGGAAATACAGATATACCTTACATACCTGTAACTCACAATACAAAGGTGATAGAAACATAGAAACAAAATTATCATACTTGGCAAATCATAACATTTTCACTGACACTTTACATGGCATACCTAGCATGATTCATTGCAATTTTATCAGATTATATTATTTTATTATTAATACCAAAGTGTCTCACAATTTCATGCAGTCTCACACTTGCTAAACTAGTGAATTCCCAGGACCAGTTCCCCAGGTCCTTGAAGATGCCAAACATTGTGCTTATGAGGGATTGAAATACCCACATATCTGCTGGGAACACACACACAGACACTGTGTCAATCTGTACCCCTGTGTTCACTCTTCTAGAAAATTATGATCAATATTGTACCCAGTATGGCTTGTGAGGTATCATTAGAAAACACATAACCTACTGAATATTATCCTCCTGTTAAAATGTGTAGTAACACTGTATGTAAAATTGTGAGATTTTACAGTATGATATTACTGAAAAAGTTACAGTTCTGGGGAACACCCACAGACCAGTTCCTCAGAGACAGCAAGGCAAACAGCTGGTCAAACAGCCCTTCTCCTGCAGGGGGAATGTGTGAAGACATTAAGGGCTGGTCTACACTACGGGGGGAAATCGATCTTAGATACGCAAATTCAGCTACGTGAATAACGTAACTGAAGTCGAATATCTAAGATCGGATTACTCACCCATCCTCACCGCGCGGGATCGATGTCCGCGGCTCCCCCTGTCAAATCAGCAACTCCGTTGGGGTTGGTGTTGTTCCGGAATCGATATAAGCGCGCTCGGGGATCGATATATGGCGTCTAGATGAGACGCCATATATCGATCCCCGAGCAATCGATTTTAACCCGCCGATACGGTGGGTAGTCTAGATGTAGCCTTACATTCCATCACAGGGACCTATTGAGGCTGTTGTGGAAAACGACCACAGGATTCATATTTGAATCAGCTCAGCCTGAGGCTCTTTTCTTGGTTACAAGCACGCAGGGGGCGACAGCTATTGGAATACTGTTCCTGAGCTAAAAATCACACAAGCCTTTTACAGCTTAAAACCACAAATAATGACACATACGTTGCACGTTAATTTCCTTATTTGGAATATATTGCAAAATATGATGCAGGTCAAAAGCAAGCTGAACAATCAGTTTTCCATATTTGGCCTTTCCTGTTATTTTTATTACACCTGGTGATATGGGAGCAAGACTCTCCATGTCTCAAGAAATGTCACTACCAACCTAGGCCATTTTCTCATGCTGGGGTGCAATCCAGATCGGCGAGGAGTTGTGTCATCTGTAATCCTGGGTGAGATTCAGTGTTCTGCTGCTGGAGCTCCCCTGTCTGGATACTCCCAGCCAGCGTTCAAGGACGCACTGAGTGTCTGTATGATAAGTAACCCTGGACTGGCAGCTCTGACTCCAGCCGCCTGCTTGTTACACCCCAAGCACATTCTGGTTTGGGTAGAGAAGGCTCAGGGTTTGAGAGAAGGCTGGGGGTAGGAAGCTTCTGTTCATTATGCTGGATCTAACCCCAGTTTTACTAGAGTAAAGAGGAGATATTTGACATTGTGTGATGCTGCTCCTGTGCTCTGTTCCCAAAGTGTTCTGCAGCAGAGGAGGGTCTCTGGTAGTATGTATATTACTGGCCTATTGGGGTGATGCTGAAACAGGACAGGGTACAGATGGCATTGTGGGGGTGGCATGAACCTTCACTCTTCGTTTCCCCTTCCAAGAACAGAAGGGACAGGAATCCTTACCCAGCAAGACCATCGTCTCATAGTTCCCCTGCATGACATCTCTGTAGAGGGCTCTCTGAGTGGGGTCCAGCAGAGTCCCCTCTTCCCTGGAGAAATACATAGCCACCTCCTCGAAGGTCACCGGCCCCTGAAAGAGCAGGAGTCCAATACTCAGTACCTGCTGACCCACTCACAACCCCACTATTCACGGAACAGCAGCACCAGGGAAATGGAAGCTCCGGGAGGCACATGTTAACAGAGTCCCAACCCACCTTGCTTACAGCAGCCAGGAGGCATCAGAGGGTAGAAAGAGAGAACCTTTGTGTCTCCCATCTGACAGACAGAAGCAGGGTCTTCACATTTATCACATAGCTACTAGCCAGAGCTTAATATAGGAGATGGGGCTGTCTCTGGACCCTGATAGTGGCTCCCTTGTAGGAATCCAAGCACTCTCCAAATAAAATATATGGAAGAAAGGGGAAGTCAGTCATAAAGAATAGAAGTTAGAAGGTCAGAATTGTAGTGCCCATTAACAAAGGCTTAGAGAAAATAGAGCCTATCAAACTAACGGGATATCCTTATTGGATGAGATCAAAAGTTTGTTTGCAGCTAATAGTATTGATGTAATATACCTAAACTTCCGTAAGGGACATGACTTGATTAGCACAATATTTTTACTAAAAAAAACTAGAATGATACAAAATAAACACGGCATACATTAAATAGATTCAAAACTCTGATAGTAAATGGGGAACCATGATCGAGTGGATTTCTTTCTAGCAGGTTCCTTCAGAGATTGGTTCTTGGCCCTGTGCTATTTAACATTCTTATCCATGACTTAGAAGAGAGTACAAAATCATCACTGATAAAGTTTACAGTTGCCACAAAGATTGGGGTTGGTGGTAATTAATGAAATGTCAGTAGATTCAGGCTCCATCGCTGAGAGTCTGGGAAGTTGTCCCAGCCCTGGCTGGAGGGTTATTTCCTGTTCCACAAAGAGGGGAAGTTCCATTCCCAACTCCTGTGCCTTGAAATTAGGACCTATCTGACACTACACCCCATATTCATCATAGTGGTATGATTATAATATGATTAGGACATAATTATGATCTATTTTGTAGAAGATGCATCATGTGTGGTGTCACTGGAAAAGTTCTGATTTGCTGAATATGATTATCCTATTTGTGTGCACATATCATGTTCGTATCTGAAGTTATGGATATTGACTCTGTATCTGTATTTCAAATGTGCTTACTCTGGGTAACACCCACAATGAGCCTTTGAGGTACAACACTGAAGAAGCCAGACAGTGCTGATGGCTCAACAAAGACAATGGACTGTGGAAGAGCTTAGCCTTCCTGTGAATGTTTCAGCCAGCCTATGAGTCATGGCTACTATGACTCAGCAGGGCCTGTGACCAGACCACATGACACTAAACTCCATTTTAGTAGCTGTATTTTTCCACAAACTGGACTAGGAACTGAGTTTGGAACAAAAGGTTCCCACCATATGGAAAAGCTACATAAGGTGGGGTGTGACATCATCTCTTGGCCTCATTCTCCACACAAGAGAACTTCTGGAAACACCTGAGAAACAAAAACGGATGTGGGGGAAGTGCTGCTCCCAGGATCAAGAGATTTCTAGCTTGTGTATGGAAACTTGGGGGACTGCTTGTACCATCAGTCAGGGTGAGAAATTGCTAATTCAAATTCTATCCATCTAGTATGTTAGGCTTAGTCTGAGTTTTGGTTATTTGCTAAATAATCTGCTTTGATCTGTTTATTATCACTTATAATCACTTAATCTATCTTTCTGCAGTTAATAAACTTGTTTGATGCTTTATCTTAACCAGCGTATTTTGAGTGAAGTGTCTGGGGAAAATCTCAGCTTGTTGTGCACATCTGTCCCATATCGAGGGGAAGGGGAACTACATTAATAAGCTTGTATTATAGAGATCTCTGTGCACTATAAGATGGTATCATTCTGGATTTATACTACAGCAAGTGTGCAAGGTTGGGGAGTGGGAAATTGGCTCTTGTCTTCTATCTGTCCTTGAGTGGCTTAGGTAACGCACTCAGGTAGCTTAGTTGGCTGCATGGCGCCACCTGCTGTTGTGTTGGGTGATAACAGGCCCTGGAGAGGCTGGCGAAATCTCCAGCAAAGCAGTGTGAGAAGGGCCAGCCCAGCGTGAGGGTTAGAGGACACAGCAGTTCCCAGAAGCTCCACAAAATGCCTCCTGGGGGTGACAACCCATCATGCCCTACACTACACAGCAGGTTTGTCACATGCTGTCCCCTCCCTTTCTCCACCCGAGATATTTCCTGCTTCCCACCACCTCTAGCAATTCCCACCCTCTTATGCATTTACTGCTCCTCAACCTCCAAGCAGAGCCCGCCACCCTGATTATCTCTTACCTGAGACAGCTCCATTGCAGCCATTTCCTTGCCCCTGGGAGGACGAGATGATCTGCAGCGAAACATGGATGTTATTCTCTGGCCTGCCGGGGTGAAAAGGGCAAGGTGTGAGAATTCAGACTAGGCTTTTGTCCATTCCACAAGCCGATTCCCCCCAGCTTTTCCCCTGCTAATGCACATTCTAGGTTCTAGCACACTGTGAAGCACAGAGTGACCTTATTTCAGTACAGGCCTAGCCCCCTCCCACCAGGGTGTAACCCTCTGACACATGGGGAAACCCTCCCAGTAACAGTCTCTCTCTTACACGTATCAAGTTTGCGGACAACACCAAGCTGGGAGGGGTTGTAAGTGCTTTGGAGGATTGGATTAAAATTCAAAATGATCTGGACAAACGGGAGAAATGATCTGAAGTAAATAGGATCAAATTCAGTAGAGACAAGTGCAAAGTACTCCACGTTGGAAGGAACAATCGGAGGCCAGAGAAGAGCAGAAACAAAGGAGTCACTTTGGGGGATTCTCCCTGTCATTGTCCCCGAGGCAGCTGTCTCAGGTTTACAAAGGTGTTTCATGTTCCAGCCTTTGTACAGTCTCTCCTGGGAGTGCCCCTTTCATGGACTGGGCCTAGTTTTAGTTGTTGGTAGTTAACAATCTTGGTTTATTGTTCATCTAACCAGTATGTGTGGATTGAAGTGTGTTGGAAACTCTGTTTGGGATAACAAGCTGGTGCATGTCATTTTCCGCTGATGAAATGACAGACTTCATAAGAGCTTGGGTCGTTCAGTAGCGTGCTAGACAGTGCAAGATGCACATTTCTGGGGGAAAGTTGGGCACTTGAGAATTTGCTGGTTTTCTCCTTAGGTGTAATTCATGAGTGGCTGTCTAGCAGCACTCAATACTGTGTAGCTGGGAGTGAGTTACATGCTGCAGACTGTGTGTTAATTGGCCAAGAGGGGCTGTTCTCGCGGGAAAACAGTGGAAAAAGGCACCCCATGCTGGAGGACTGAGGTACAGCTATTTAACAGTCCAGATTGTACTCTGGGTAACATCACAGACACTCATTATGACAGAGCCTCTTACAACACAGAGAGAGTAAATCCATGTCCCAGAAATCGAAGACTCCAGACAGAGGGCAAGTGTCCCTGGCACTGCTTCTTGCTGACAGAGAGGTTCAGAGACAGTGTGAGAATCCTGGGGAAGCTGGGAACAGGAAGCATGGGCTGGCGGGGTTCGGTGGAGAAAGGGAACAGGAAGGGCAGGGATATTACTGAATCCAGGATCTTAGCAGTACTAGATGACAGGATAGCACATAGTGCAGCCCATTGGAAAACACAATCCCAGCTATACATACAAAATGATGGGGTCTAAATTAGTTGTTTCCACTCAAGAGAGTGATCTTGGAGTCACTGTGGATAGTTCTCTGAAAACATCCACTCAATGTGCAGCAGCAGTGAAAAAAAGTGAACAATGTAGGAAATAATTAAGAAAGTGATAGATATGACAGAATATCTCATAGATCATATTTGTAAAAACAGCAAATAAATCCATGATACACCCACATCTTGAATACTGCATGCACATGTCACCCCATCTCAAAAATAGAAATATTGGAATTGGAAAAGGTTCAGAAAAGGGCAAGAAAAATGATTAGGGGTATGGGACAGTTATGCCAGACCTAACCCCCAGTTTCACTTGAGCAAACAGGAGATATTTGACACTGTGCAATACGGCTCCTGTGCTCTGTTCCCAAAGTGTTCTGCAGCAGAGGAGGGTCTCTGGTATTATGTGTGTCACTGGCCTATTGGGGTGATGCTGAAACAGGACAGGGTACAGATGGCATTGTGGGGGTGGCGTGAACCTTCACTCTTCATTTCCCCTTCCAAGAACAGAAGGGACAGGAACCCTTACCCAGCGAGGTCACAGTCTCATAGTTCTCCTGCATGACATCCCAGTAGAGGGGATGCTCTGAGTGGGGTCCAGCAGAGCCCACTCTTCCCTGGTGAAATACATAGCCATCTCCTTGAAGGTCACCAGCCCCTGAAAGAGTAAGAGTCCAACACTAAGGACTTGCTGCCCCACTATTTGTGGCAGAGAAGAGTGAATCAAATGGAAGCTCTGGGTGGATCATAGTCAGGAGAGTCCCACCTCGACCTGGCTCAGAGTATCCAGCAAATGCCAGGGTGAGGGGATGAAGAGAGAGCCCCTTATCTCTCCCAGCATATCCATCACCCCCCTACTAGCCACTGACTGATACAGGAGATGGAGCCCCTAGCAGGGTCCAGGGAGAGCTCGCTGGTAGGATGCCCAACACCCTCCTCATTGTGAGGAGCGGGATAGGAAGGGAGAGGCAGCTCCAATAAGCCTGACTCATGGGTGTCCCCTTTATATCTCACAGCAGCTGATGGTTAATGAGGTCAGGCTCCAGCACTAGGAGTCTGGTCAGTTTGACTAGCTCCATGTAGGTGGGTTATTTTCTCTCTTCACAAATTAGGGCATTTCCACCTCCAAACCTCCTGGGTCTGTTCCTAGAATCTAGGCCACTTAGTAAATAACTCCCAGCAGGTCTGCCACACCCTGGCCTCCTCCTTTCCCCACGCTGTGAATTTCCTGCCCCGCTCCAACCTCCAAATCAGACTCTGCAAACCTTCCCACCTCTGGTGTATTTGCTCTCCCTTTCCTCCAGCAGGATCCCACCAGCAACCCCCCGATAATCTCTACCTGGACTGACTCCACTGCAGCCATTTCTCTTCCCTGTCCCACGCCAGGCTGGGATGAGCTGGAGCAAAACATTCTGCAGCCTGTCTGGGGGAGAAGGGCAGTTGTGGGCGTTTCAGAACCGGTTTTAGTTAATTTCACATCACAATTCCCCCAGGCCCTTTCCCTGCAGACAGACACCCTAGATTCTGTCATGCTGGGAAATGCTCAATCTGTTTATTACAATTTAGACCTGGCCCCTCCTGCCAGGCTAAGTCCACAGACACATTTTTAACCTCCCTTCTCTCTCCCCTCACCCCTTCTCTGAACACAAGGCTAGATAAGAGCAGAACCAAAGGAGTCACTGTGGGGGATTCCCTCAGACACTGACCCCACGGCAGCCACACCCCAGCAGGGGGAATATGGAGTCAGGAACTGGCTTTTGCTCTGTCTGATCCTTGTTTTGTTCACTGGAAAGTGGTTCTGCCCCAGGATGCAGCAATACATGTGTCTGGGTGGACTAGAGAGCTGGAAATCTCTCCCCCACATTCATTTCTCCCACTGCCCCTTTCAGTCTCTCCTTCCCCTGTCCTCTCTCCCTGCCCCTCTGGCTGGGACAGTCCCATTCCTGGGGGCTTTGCTCTCCCATGGCTGGATTTCCTCCTGGCAACCGCTAATGGGAGGAGAAATGAGGTGGTATTGTTTGTGCAGAGTCACTTTCTTGCCAGACCCTAGGACATTCCCTGAGGTCTTTCAGTTACCTGGAGACTCTGGCTCAGAATTTAGTAGTAACAGGGCCCAGGACTGCCCTAGGGGGCTAGGACCAGCTGCAGAAAGTCATCCCCTGGGCCGGGCAGAGAAGAAGCTTTAATTAAGGTCACTTCCCAGCACAGAGCCCCACTGGGGGAGCAGCAGCTGCCAAGCCTGGTCTCCCAGATCACAATGGAGGCTGCAGCATCTGACCCAGGAAGCTGAACCCCAATATCCTGAGCAGAGAGGGACGGAGTGTATGAGCAGCTTCCCTCCTTTAGCTCTCTGGGGAGAGCAAATAATGGGACCCCTCCTCACAGGGAGAATGGCTGATCTCATTTGACCCACTGTCCATCTGGAATCACTCCTTGTCTTTCCATACAGTGACTCTGGATTAACAACGGTCTCAATGACACCGGATTTCAGAAAGAATGAGTTCAGAACGCTGTGGAAAAGACCATCGTGTGGCAGTGCTGACTCCCTTCCCACCTCCCTCACCCCCGCAGATCTAGGACAAGGACTGGGGGCAAAAATTTTCCAAACGGAACTGAAAGTTCCTGCAGTTTTCAAAAGAGGAGAAAAGTAAATTCTGTGAATTCACACTAACAGTGTTTGCTAAGTGGACAGAAAGTTATCACAGTGACAGGGCACGTGACTGGGGAATGGACTTGGTGACCTGGTGACTAGGAGCCAGGACTCTGGTACAAGTTGACCAGAGAGAAGGATCATGGTTAGCAGCAGCCCCCAGACACCCCCTAGTACCCAGAGCCCAGACCCCACAGCCAGGGGCCCCAGACACCCCCCAGCCAGGATCCCATCAGATATTCCCTGGGACGCAGCCCCCAGAGTCCCTGGCCAGGGACCCCAGATACCCCTCAAAGCCCCACCGGCCAGAGAACCCCCACCACACCATGATTGCCAGGTTGGGAATCCCAAAGGGTTCCCCCCACCAAGAGCCACCAGCAGCCAGGGACCCCCTCAAGGGACCCCCCCCACTGGGAACTCAGTCCCTCACTGCCTGCCTAGGAACTTCCCCACCCTCCAGAACGATCTACCCTGACATTTGCCTGGGACCCCCTCCTCTGCCCAGTGTGACCCCCTGATGCTTTACAGTGCGACCCATCACTCTGCTTCCCTGGCATGCCCTCACCTAGTGCCAGGGATCCCCTCCCCCAGCTCTGTGCACTGGGCATGGCAACAAAACCAGGAACCAGCGGGGGAAGCACAGACAGAGCCCCTGGCACAGAACCAGGCTCCCTCTAACCCTCTGTCCCGCCTCCCCAAGAGACACCCACCCCCACTGTTCTGCAACCACCAGGCCCCCAGCGATACCCACCTCCAGGACCCATAGCCTCAGGGATGGGCACATCAGAACCACCACCCCAAAAACCCCAAACCTCCACAACCCACCAACCTTACTAGGGTACCCCCTGCCCAGCCACCCAGAGGCCTCCCCCTACCACAATGCCCCTTCAGCTGCAATCTCCCCACACAGACACCTTCCCTGCCCCTGCAAGTGTTACCTCACAGAGTGTGAGAAGTGGCTAGAAAGTTAACACCACCTCCTGCTGGCCAGTCACACAGGCAGAGGGAGCCTGGGGAGTGCTTCTTTAACAGGAGAATGGAAGGCCTGGAGGGCAAGAAAGATCCACGGGCTGTCACTAGCAAATAATGGCCACCATGGATCCATCCCAGAGGCGGCTGCATCTTAGCACATTGGGAAACAACCCATCATATTCAATTAGAAATAAAACAACTAGAGAGAAGTGGGGCAAATGTTTGGGGTATTTTATATCAATCTTTGAGACACGCAGAGAGAACCCTGTCACAAACGACATTTGATAACATGAGAGAAAACCACCAAGATCGGAGGGGATTTGATGTTGCTATTAAATAACTAGTGGAAAAGGGGGACTGTTGGACTGGATTTTATATGACTGTCCAATACATAAACAGAATGTGATGGTCCCCCCCGGCCACGGGGCAACCATTCACGTGAGCAGCTCAGAGCCCTTTGAGGAGCTGATTTAAGGGCGGGGGGGGAGCTGGAAGGCTCCCTGGACAATGGAAGGGGGCCGCAGGGGAATTGGGAAATGGGGTCTGGGCAGTCTCCATGGGGGATGTGCTCCTCCCTTCCCTTCCCTGCCCTGGCAGAGAACGGGAACCTCATCCCATCCCACTCCAGTGGGAGCCATGTTCTGGGGAATGACCCAGGGCAACAATTTCCCACCCAAACAAGGACAAATCGCTGCAGATGAAATGGGTGGGAAAATCCACCCCCCATCGGAGAGATTTTAAATTGACATTTGAGAAGTATGGAGAGAAAAGGGAAAATCAGAGGCAATTAGAGAGCTGATCATTGGAGGGGAGAGGAGAATCTCCCTGGATTTTATAGCCACGTGTGATAATGAGAGAGAAAAGGGGAAATCTTGAGAGAATGTGTGTGTGGGAGGAAGTGGCAAAAACTGGGACAGGATCCAGTTAACTCACCTCCCTCCCACCCCGGGAATGTCCTGGCTGCACAGAGACAGATCTACACCCCCACCCCAGTGACCTCCCCCACCTGCAACTCCGGCTTCTCCTCCCCCCTCGACACCTCCGCCCTCACACCAAAGGGGGGGGCTCTGCCAGCGCCTCACCCTGAGCTCAACTCCTGCTCCTCCCCCCAGCCCGGATTGTGCCCTTTAGCCCCCCACGAACCCTGCCTCCAGCTGCCTGACCCCCCCCCCGCCCATCAATTTCCTGCTCTGCGCCCGCCCCTCCCACGCTCCCTGTTACTCCCCCGCCCCGCTCCAGCCCCGCCCCCAGCGCCCGGCGGAACGTTACGGCTGGTCCGGGCAGAGGGAAGGGCAGCGGCTTTAGCGGCTGTTACTGGGCATGCGCAGTGCCCGGGAGTAGCACATTGCTATGGGGAGGGATTTAATACACCGCCCCCCCCCGCCTGGCCCGGGGTCCTCCCCTCCCCCCCACACGACGGCCGGGCCCCGGCCCCCCCATCCCAGCGGGGCAGGCGGGCGGATCCTCCTGCAGCTCCACTGGGGCCGAGGCGCCTTCAAGGCTTCTCCCAGGCTCCCTGGGGCAGAGTCACTTTCCTGCCCCCCCAGCGCCTCTCATTCCCTGGGGGCTCCGGGTCACAATGTCCCACCGCCCTTCCCCCGCCTGCAGCTCCGGCTTCTCCCCCCCCCGCCCCCGCCAGCCAGCTGGCAGCAGTGGAGAACCAGGAAGCAGCTGTTCAGCCCGGGCTCCGCAACACAATGTGCCAGAGCCCCGCCCCCAGGAGCTGCCCTGCCCATGGGCTGTGCCAGAGCCCCGCCCCCAGGAGCTGCCCTGCCCATGGGCTGTGCCAGAGCCCCACCCCCAGGAGCTGCCCCGCCCCCGGGCTGTGCCAGAGCCCCACCCCCAGGAGCTGCCCTGCCAATGGGCTGTGTCAGAGCCCCGCCCCCAGGAGCTGCTCCGCCCCCGCTCTATGCTGGAGCCCCGCCCCCAGGAGCTGCCCCGCCCCTGCTCTGTGCTGGAGCCCCGCCCCGAGGAGCTGCCCTGCCCCCGAACTGAGCCAGAGCCCCGCCCCCAGGAGCTGTCCGCACCTGGGATGTGTCAGAGCCCCGCCCCCTGGAATTTCCCCATGTTGGGTCTCTGAGCTTTGTTCTCCTGCCGCCTTCTTCCCAGCACCCCCTGCTCCCTTCCTGTGTCTGCAAACACCCTCCCTCTCCCGGGGCCGGCTGCAGTGCTCGCTGAGGCTGACTCCATTGGCTGAAGTTGCCTCCATCTCTGCTTCACCTGGAGGGGGAGAGACAAAGAGAGGAGATGGTCCCAGGGTGTGAAACCAGAATCAGGGGGCAAGGAGAGAAGGACTGTTTGGAAAGATGGGGTTTTTGTGGGGGGGGGGTGAGCCAGAGGGATTCAGAAGAAGTTGGGCAGCAGAGGCTCAGAGAAATTGAGGGGAACCTCCTGGGTGTCTCAGTGTTGCCCAGGGTTTGTACAGCACCTTGCATAATATGGGGTCTGATCTCAGTCATGGTCTGTGCAGCACGTGGGAGCCCTGATGTCTGTTTCCTGATCACAGGCTCTGGGAATGGAGAGAGGGAAACCTCAGCACCTGAAGGTTAATGCAGCCCTGTGTGCAACCCCTGCTAGGGTGATCCGACAGCAAATGTGAAAAATTGGGATGGGGGTGGGGTTAATAGGCACCTATATAAGAAAAAGACCCAAAAATCGGGACATCTAGTCATGCTAGTCCCTGCTGTTCTCATAAGGGGTCGGCTTAGAGAGGGTTTGGCTACACTTGCAGCTGTCCAGCGCTGGGAGTTAAAGCTGTCTTCCTACAGCTGTTTAGGGAAAGCGCTGCAGTGTGGACACACTGACAGGTACCAGCACTCTGTCATGGCCACATTTGCAGCGCTGTTGGGAGTGGTGCATTATGGGCAGCTATCCCAGCATTCAAGTGGCTGCAATGTGCTTTTCAAAAGAGGAGGGTGGGGTGGAGTGTGACACGGAGCGTGGGGGAGACAGAGCGAGTGGATTTTTGGAGCTGACACTGTGTCAGCTCCCTGCCTGGCAAGTTCAAGCCTCCTCCCCCACCCCTCTCTCATTCACTAAATGCAAATAGCCGCCTTTGTTCTTTTCCTCACAGACCAGATAAGCCGCTGATCCAAAACAGACCCCCCCTCCCCCGTGCCCACCCGGCTGCTTCTCTCCTCAAGCAAACACCAGCTGTGGGTGTTCCAAAGGGATCCCCCTGCCTCTGCTCATTCACTGCAAACAGTAACTGTGTTTGGTTTTTAGATAAGCAGCTCCGGGAGCCTTGAGCTCACAGCAAAGCAAACAGAGGCATCACACCAAAACAAAGAGCGTTATCTCTACTTAAAAGCATTATGGGAAGGTTCCGGAGGTCAGTGACAGCGTAGTAAGATTAATCACTGTTTACACTGGCACCCCAGCGGTGCATCACCAGCTCTGTTCTCTTTATTCCTCTCGTCGAGGTGGAGCACATGCAGCACTGTAGCCAGGGAGATACAGCGCTGTATGTGCCTTGCCAGTGTGGACGGGGAGTAAGTTACAGCGCTGTAAAGCCACCACCTGCACTGTAACTCTCCAGTGTAGCCAAGACCTGAGTTGTAGTAATAATACCAGCCAAGAATCCGGTGGCACCTTCTAGACTAACAGACGTATTGGAGCATGAGCTGTCGTGGGTGAATACCTACTTCGTCAGATGCAACAATAGTCCCATATGGGCTAGTGGTCAGGATTCCTGGTTTTCACCCAGGTGGCCTGGGTTCAACTTCTGGTGTGGGAAGTGTGCAGAGCTTTTGCCCAGAGTGGAGGCAGGAAATGAAAGGAACAGGAAGGGATCCTGCCAGCAGTGGAGTTAGACAGTGTAGGGAGGGGACCCCAGAAGTGGGGGTGGGGCAGTGGTTTGGGGGGAGATGAGGGAAGGATCCCAGCAGTGCGGGAAGTTGACAACCTGGAGAGCACAGGCCTGGAATGGGGACCTGGAAGAGTGAATGTATCCCTCTAAACCCATCAACTGCAGACTAGGCAGGCTTGGAAGAATTGTGTATTTGTTAGTAAATGTCAATTTCTGTGTAAACACACAACCCAATGGCAAAATATTTCCATCAATAATCATCAAAATTGACAGATGGGCAAAGTAAGAAACATGCTGCTTGAGAACTTATCATGTTGTAGGAGCAGCAGTGATCTGTATGCTCTGTATAACCTGTATGCTCAAAAGGTCTGTTAAACTCCCCCAGCTTGTGCCCTTTCCCGCTTTGAATGCCTGTGAAGTGGCTTTCCCACTCTCCTTTGTACCTCCAGTGAATGCCCTTCACCCGGCCCATCTGGCCAGTGGTTCGCTGTGTTACATTCTATTGCACCTCAGGGAGACTGATCTTCATCGCACCGTCCATCGCTGCGCTGTGGGACACTTACTTTAAAGGATCCTGACATCTCCACTGCCAGGCCTGTCCTGGGAGCGTGAGTATGAATGTGACACCCTCCCCCATCCCTTCTTTTGAGCTTAGCTATCAAGCTAATAAATGTGCTGCTTTCTGCCAAACTCTGGGGGGGAGGGGCATTATTAGTCCTCTCTAAGCTTACTAACTGACCCAATTTTGGGTAACACAAGCAACATTGTTTGATCTGTTATTGTACCAAAGGGGGAGATGGTTGTCTATAAAGGAGGGTGAAGACTAAATGCCTCTGATAAGAATGGGATTTGAACCCATGCAGGCAGAGCATAATGGGGTAGCAGTCCATCACCTTAACCACTCGGTCACCTCATCTGAGCTGTCAAAAAACGGACAGGAGGAGAAATCTAAGGCCGGCAGAGATAGGGACACTAAGGAGTTTTTAAATACTAAGCGAAAGCAGGGTCTGAATGAGCTCCCCTCTCTCACCTAGTGAGGAGCTGGGGAAAGACTGCCGGAACAGACCGTGTTTGCATAGACACACCTACTCTGCCTAGCTATGCAGCATGATGGGGCCGCTTCCCCAAAATGACCAGTTTGGGATGGTCTTGGGTTACAAATGACTTTAGGATTGAGTGGAATGAAATGTTATTCTCCTTCCTGTATGAGTGAAGGGCAGCAGAACATACCTAGTCCGTCCTGATGGAGGGGTAGGTGAGTGAGGAATAGCTTTTATTGGACTGCAGAGAAGTGATTGAGGACGTCACCCTAAACCAGTGGTCCCCAAACATTTCACATTGTGCCCTCTTAGCCATGGCTGTGGCCCCTCGGAAGCCACGGTCAAGAACCGGGGCTGGGAGGAGTGGGGCTGTTGCTTGCTGGGGTGAGGGGTGCGGACAGGGGTAAAGGGGTCGACGCTGGGCTGGGAGCCAGAGTCTCAGGCTGAGGGTGGGGTTGGGGAAGAGCTGTGGCAGAGTGGTGCTCCCTTCCTGCCCTCTATGTGGGCTGGCTCAGGTCCTGAGGTGCCCCCATGAATGTTCCTCTGTGTCCCCCTAGGAGTCGCACCCCACATTATGGGGACCACTGAACCCTACTCGCTAAGCCGGGGCTAGTGATGCCAAACCCCCGGGAAAGGGAGAACAAGTGTGGGGGCCCCAGCACCAGAACCATGCCCCTACCTTCTGTCTGTGGCTCTACCCCCTTCCACCCATGGCCCCATCCACTGTCACTTCTGTTCCACCCCTTCCCCCACCAGCCCCACCCTATCACTCCTTTACCCCTGCCTCGCTGTGGCCCTGAGACCAGAGAAGCTCTGTGCCCCTGTTGCAGCCCCCGGGCTGTAGCAGGGAGTGGGAGGGAAGTTTGTGTGTGAGTTCTTTGTTCTTTGTCTTGTGTCTGTGGCGTCTCGGCTATGAGAGTGGTTTTTCTATCTCCTGCCTTTCTAATCTTCTGTTTCCAAGTTGTAAGTACAAAGATAATAAGACAATAAGTTTATATTGGTTTTTTTTGTATTTACATGTGTGTAGTTGCTGGAATGTTTAAATTGTATTCTTTTTGGATAAGGCTGTTTATTCATTTTTTTCTTTTAAGCAAATAACCCTGTATTTGTCACCTTAATACAGAGAGACCATTTTTATGTCCTTTTCTTTCTTTTTATATAAAGCTTTCTTTTTAAGACCTGTTGAATTTTTTCTTTAGTGGGGACTCCAGGGAATTGAGTCTGCAGCTCACCAGGGAATTGGTGGGAGGAAGAAGTCAGGGGGAAAATCTCGTTGTGTTAGATTTACTAGCCTGACTTTGCATACCCTCTGGGTAAGGGGGAAGAGAGATTAGCTATCTTGGTACTTCTATTTCCAGGACTGGAAACAGGGAGGGGGGAGTCCCTCTGTTTAGATTCACGGAGCTTGCTTCTGTATATCTCTCCAGGAACCCAGGGAGGGAACACCTGGAGGGGAGGAGGGGGAAGGGAAATGGTTTATTCCCCTTTGTTGTGAGACTCAAGGCATCTGAGTCTGGGGGTCCCCCGGGGAAGGTTTTGGGGAGACCACAGCGAGCCAGGCACTGTATAAATCCCTGGCTGGTGGCAGCTTTACCAGGTCCAAGCTGGTAACTAAGCTTGGAGGTTTTCATGCTAACACCCATATTTTGGACGCTAAGGTCCAAATCTGGGAAAAAATGTTATGACGCCCCTCCCCCCTGAGCCTCCATTACGAGCCGCCCAGGCTACCACTGCTCAGTGTGTGGCCAGTCTCTGTGTTTTCTGCTGCTCGTTCTGGGGAGCCTGGCCGGCCTTAGGGGTGGTGCCCCCCAATAGCCGCCCAGGGCTCCAGGGGTCACAGGGCACCGTGTGGCAGTGCAAAGGTGCTCACTGCTTTCCCCTGCCCCAATGCTCCTCCATGGGTCCATAGAGGTTTGAGGGGAGTAAGGAGCAACCCTATGTGCTCCATGCGTCCTGGTCACTTTTCCCACTTGGGCTGTGCTGTGAGGGGAGCATCAGAAGCTGCTGCTCTCTGCCCTCCCGCTATGCAGCCCGGCTGAGGAAAGTGACCTGGATGCAGGGAGCTCGGCTGATCTCACTTCTTGCCCCCACATCCCACAGCCCCTAGGGGTGCCCAGATGAGCAGTGTTTCAGGGAGGAGTAGGGGGCAGCAATGCCAGCTGCTCCATGCACACAGGTCAGTCTCCCCATGTGGGTGCAGGAGGGGGTGCAAGGGTTTCTGTGATGCCTATTCTATCAATATCGTCACTCAATACCAGGCACTCAAATTCACCAGTCTTAGTACTTAGACGTTTAGCGTTTGTATTTAAGCACTTCTAAAATGTGTCCCATTTTAGCTGTCTGCTATTACATGATGTAATTGAGAGAGACTCTTTCATTTCACTGTTTCTCATCAGAACCTACCTGTACATTATCATCTTCCATCCTCTCCACATTACTAGGCTATAGAGAATCCCTGTGAATAGTTCCTCTCCTAACGGATGTCTCTGTCTGAACCCTGTGCTCCTCAGCGCCTGTCGGCTTTCCCCAGCTCTGAGGCTGTGTCTACACCGCGCACCTTACCACGGTGCAGCTGTGCCACTCTAACCATGCCATTGTAAGGTGCGCTGTGTGGCCGTCCTTATCGCTGAGAGAGAGCTTCCCCGGCAACAAAGCCAAACTACCTCCAATGAGGGGCAGGAGCTTTGTCACCGGGACCACAGCTCCACCTATGATGCGCTGTTCACACTGCCGCTTTTCATGGCTCAAATTTTGGCATTCGGGGAGTGTTTTTTCTCACCGCAGAGAGACAAAATTTTTAGCAACAAAAGCCGAAATTAAAAAAAACTCCTCTGCAACCTATTTAATTTTACCTTTATACAACCTTTATACTGCCTCCAGTTCTGGTATCCTCATTTGAAAAAGATGTTGTGAAATTGGAGCTAGGGCAGCAAAGAGCCACCAAATGTTCTGAGGGCTGGAGAAAAATGCCTTCCAGTGAGCTATTGAAAGAGCTTAACCTGTTTAGCTTATCAAAAGAAGATTGAAAGGTGATTTCATTGAAATGTTGAAGGGCCTTAATGGAGAGAAAAGATTGGGTATTTACGGGCTCTTGAATGGAGCAGAGAAAGGCATAACAAGACCCAATGGCTGGAAAGTGAAAAGAGACAAATTCATATTACAACTGAGGCACAGTAGTCAACAGCGAGGATGATTCACCACAGGAGCAAGCTACCAAGGAAAGTGGTGGATTCACCATCTCCTGATGTCATTTAATGAAGACTAGATGCCTTTCTGGAATGTGTTTGCCCCCAAAGTAGCTGTTATGTCATACAGGAGGCCTGTGATATGCAGGTTAGATGCTCTAATGGTGTCTTCTGACCATGAAGTCGACTAATTTCTGAAAAACTGAGTGTAGCATTGGGAGCAGCGTCTGATGTTTTCCTGTCTAGCCGGCTTGCTGCCTAGAACGAACGCTCCTTGAGTGGGGTGATCCACAGGGAGTAGCTCAAACCTCCAAAGTGCCTGGCCAGGGGCAGGACATTAGCCCAGCAAGGGAGGGGTGTGGCAGTGACATCACAAAGGCCTTTTGCAGGACCTCAGACTATTGGTCAAAGGTGGTGGGGAGGTGGTGACCTCACAGAGAGATGCTGACATCAGCCAGGCAGGACAGGGGCGAGTGGCCAGGGAAACCTCAGAGACCTCTGTGGCTTTGCTTCAGCACGTTTCCTTCTCCAGGTCTCTCTTTGAGGACTGAGAGATTATTTGGGGTCATGGACGTGAGCGCCAGGAGGAACCTCTTCCGAGTTTCCTCCTTCCCTTGTAGTGATTTTACTAGAAAACAGCCATCCCTGTTTAGAAGGTAAGAGCCTCCTGGAGGTTTGAAACCTGTTCAGTCTGATCTATCTGGTGACAAGTGAATTCTAGGCATGGAAAACACGAGCTTAAGGAGGCAGAATTTTATTGCGCACCTGGGATTTTGTCCCTTAGAATCGCTGGGGACATTAGGGTTTGTCCTTTTTGTTTCACCTCTTCCTCCATCCCTCCCTCCTCTTCTTCTCTTGCTTCTTTTGTCCTTTCTCCTGTTCCCTTCCCAACAACAGGACGGAGGTGTGTGTGTGTGTGTTGCAGGGAAGTCCTCTGCAGCTCCCACTATGGAAGGTCCACCCAAAAATGTGGGACTGAAATAGTGCTCGGGCAGTGATCCCCACCGGTGACCTGGGCCATCCTTTGGGCTCTCTGGTGAGAACCCTCAGCCTCCCGTCCTCCGTCTCTACCCTGATTGGTTGAGCAGGGGGATGTTGACAGGGAGGAGACTCAGGTCCTTGTTGTTCTCTTTTAAGATCAAGTAAATAAGTCAGAACCAGTTCTATCTTTGATTAATTTTGCTGCTTCTCTGCATTAATTATCTCTGAGCAGTTGATGATTCCCTCTAACATTGCAGTTCTCCTCAAATACTTGCTGAATAATTACTGTCACTGTTGTTGGTCTGGAGCTCATCTGAGAGCACAATATTCAGGTCATTCAATGTCTGAAATTCAAGATCCGATGGTTTGTTTGAAAATCAGGGCTCTTTGGTCCTATTCCCAACGCTGCCTCTGACGGGCTGTGTGACCTAAGACAAGTCAATTCTCCTTTCTCAGCCTGAGCTTCTCCCTCTTTCAAGTAGGGATAATAATGATCCGCTCTTACCTACCTCATGGTGGGTGAAGGATGCGGATCCATTTGGGAGTGTCACTAGAAGTAGTGCATAATATGAAGTTTCCCAGATTATGACATAATAGATTAGCTGAAATCGTCTATTTTATTTGTATTTTTTTATTTTGAATTTGTTAATAGTAGCAACGACTTAGCTCAGATTGAAGCATCTTATCTAATGGTTGAGATGTAAGTGTCTCCTCTTTGTGTGCGAGGAGACAATTTAACACACTCTGACAAAGAGGAGATGCTTTTGTTTTGCAACAAAATATTTTTGCAACGATCTTTCATCTTTCATCTATGATTTTGAGAAACAAACTGGTTTAGTCTAAATGGGATTTTCGGACAGAAACGGTTTGAATGAAATTTTCCCACCATCTCGATTCCTGGGCTCTGGGGTGTTTTCATCTGTTAGAACAGGAGTCAGAACTGGTTGCTTCTCTTTCTGGCTCTGCCATCGCCTTGTTGTGTAGGCCTTGGGTAGGTCACTTCCCTTCTCCCATCTGTCCAATCGGAACAGGAACAGTTCTCGAACTATGGGCAGTTTAGAGCCCAAGTGAGATAAGGGGTATTAAAGCCCTCTGTGAAGGAGAAAGGGGAGTTCCACAGTGTTTAGCACCAAGGAATTCTAAAGTTTGCTAAAATGTCTAGTCTGTGGAAACAAGAAATGGTCGGGGCCAAACTTATTAACCACTGCCTTTTTAAAGCCCATTCAAAGATGTGAGTCCCTATCTTTTAGGTACCTGTGGTTCTTTGCCAGCAGCAGAGAAGAGGTTCCTGCCTCCGTTTTTGTGGCCTTAACAAACCAGGTGTTGTGCCCCAGTTCTCGTCTGAGACCCCTGAAAAAGAACATCTTCCCATCCATGAACAAGACAGGACCTATCTTTCAAAGGAGAACAAAAAGACCTCTGGGACTTACAGACTAGCTAGCCTGACTGCCATAGCTGGAGAGATCCTGCAATACATTCTTAAACACTCAGTTTGTCAGCAGCACCTACAGGATGATTTGGTTCTTCTGACTAGTGAGCGTGGAATTGTCAAGAACAAATCATTCCAAACCAATCCTCTTTCCTTCTTTGGCAGGGTTCTGGGCCTGGTAGAGGTGAGTAAACAATAGATGGGATCTAGCTTGGTGTTACTAAGGCTTTCGACACAGTCCCATAGGACATTCTCAGAAGCAAACGAGGGAAATGTAGTCCAGCTGCAATCAGTGTAATGTGGGTGCAGAGCTGGTTGAAAGCCAAGACTCCAGGAGCCCTTCTCCATGTTTAGCTGCCCAACGGGGAGGGTGAACCTAGTGGGTCTGGCAGGGATCAGTCCCGTGTCAGGTACTATTCTATATTTTCATGAATGATTTGGAAAATGGAGTGGAGAGCATGCTCCTAAAGTTTACAACTGACACCAAGCACTTTGGAGCACAGGATTGAAATTCAAAACACCCTTAACAAATTGGAGACTTGGTCTTCTTGAGCCAAACTCCATGGTTAGGGCTCTCTCTCTACACTGGGCTGAAGTGAAACCCCAGAGCCAAGCACTCCTCCTGGGCAGTGAGCTCCGACCTTGAATGGTCAGATGCTGCTTAGCACTGTCAGAGCAGCTTTTGCTGGGGGATTCTCCCAGCACTTTCCAATAGCGGGAAGGTATGAAATCCCCATTTGACTGCTGGGGACAGAGCCCGAGAGTGGGGAGCAACTTGCCCAAAGTCCCCAGAAAAAGGAAAACAACCAGCAGAGGAACCAATAGGAAACCCAGCAATGGAACTCAGGAGTCCTGGGGGTGTGCTGTGGTGACCAGATGTCCCAATTTTATAGGGACAGTCCGAATTTTGGGGTCTTATCTAGGATCCTATTACCACCCACGCCGTCCCGATTTTTCACACTTGCTGTCTGGTCACCCTAGGGTGTGCACATGTGTGGGTCCCAGCTGCTCCCTGCCCCCCTCATTGAAGCAGATGTGCAGGGTTACTGCCCTGGGAAGTGCAGGGCACCAGTGGATGTGGGGTTGGCTGGAGGTAGGGTCTGGCTTCAGGCAGGGCAAGGGCTGCGTGGCTGGCTGGCTTCAGGCAGGGGGGTGCATCAGGGGTTGGCTGGAGACAGGGCAGGGAGGATGCGGCTGGTGCAGGCAAAGCAGAAGGTGCAGGGCTGGCTGGAGACAGAGGCTGACTGCCGGCAGGGCAGGGCAGGGGGTTCAGGGCTGGCTGCAGGCAGGGCGTGGGGCAGGGCCGTTGCAAGGAAGTTTCATGCCCTAGGCGAAACTTCCACCTTGCATCCTCCCCCCCCGCACCCCTGCCCTGAGGCGCCCCACCCGTGGCAGCTCCCCCCTCCACCCTGAGGCTCCCCTCTTGTGGCAACTCTCCTGCTCTGCCCTGCGGCACCCCCGTCGCCCGAGCTCACCCCTGCTCCGAGCACGAGCACCCCGAGCACGCCGTGGCCGCTTCACTTCTCCCACCTCCAAGGCTTGCGGCGCCTAAGCCTGCCAGGCAGTCAAGCACCCTCCTCTGAGCCACAGCAGCCCTGACAGTTGACAATAGAGGCACCTTAACCCCTGAGTTCCTTCAATGTGTCCCCCTCGGGGTCCAGCTCCGATCACCAGATACTCGGGGTATGTCTATACCACCTGCCGAATCGGTGGGCAGCGATCGATCCAGCGGGGGTTGATATATCGCGTCTAGTGTAGATGCAATACATTGAGTGCTCTCCCCTCGCCTGCTGTACTCCAGCTCGGTGAGAGGCACAGGCAGAGTCTACGCGGAGCTGCAGCAGTCAACTCACCGAGACTGTGACATTATAATTGTTAGGCCTGAATAAAGATATAGCAGACAAAACTAGGTATGCCAACCTGACCAAAGTCAGGCTAACAGAGGTTTGTGGGTAATCCCTGAGTGGAAAACACTGAGAGGCAGCAGCATGTCTCACAAGCGCTGGGAAAAAGTGAGATAAGAGAGAAGCTGCATTCCTGGCATAGTACCAGATGTGCTGTGTTCGGGCAGCTCCTTCGAAGAACTGATAAGAGTCCTAGTTTCCCAGCCTCCTTGTTTTCGCTCCCTGGTTTTGTTCTTTGTTTGTTTTTAACTCCCCTACATTTCTAACTTTAGGCATGCATGTATACTAAAGGTGTCTAGTTTCTAGTTGTTAGAAGAAGGGGGTGGGTTGCTCCAGTGAATAATTTATGACGCGACGGAACTGTCTACATAGGCTTATACTAAGATGTAAAGAGCAGGCTGGTTCTCTCTGGAGACGAGCTGCTCTCTATTGATGCGTGCACTTGTCAATAAAGAGCTTTTGATCGGACCTTGCTGGTGTTGCCTGTCTCTCTCGCGGTCAGACAACGAACTTTGCCGTCTGGGTTAGAGTCCCTGACATAAGTATAATCTAATATCTCATTGAAAGGTGACAGGGCCAGGAAAGAGTTAATTAACTCACCTCACCGACTGACCTGACCCGTGGGTGAACCTTAAAAACTGGTTAACAAGATATGTAAATGAACAGAGCTTTGAAATGCAAGTCTGCAGTGTTAGAGGTAGAAGGGGAGGTGTTTGCTCAGGTCTTGTGATGTCAGCAAAGAAGTCTTGTCTATTGCTCTAGTTTTAATTCAAAGAGCAAAAAAAGAATATTAACATTTATGATGATACTTGAGTGAAATAGTATTATTGTCTGTGTCTCTTTGAAGGTTGTGGTAATCTGTATCTGAACTGTTTGATGGATGTACTAATTGCCAGGATGTTTGGAAGAAGAGTTAAGCCTATTGTTTTCTCAGGCTGAAAGGCTGCTGGAAATGTTTAAGAACCTGGGACACGATCCTTCTTCATCTCAGATCTGCTTTGGGTTTCAAGAGGGGGAAACCTTAAGCCACAAGGATTGAGATCCCCAGTCATTGACTGGAGCCACCCTGAATATGGACATTGGATTATAACCTATGGACTATTTCTAGAAGGACTTTTGGCAACTACAGGCTCATCTCTACTTTGTATCTGAACCTCAAAAATTGAATTCAAGTCTATATGTCTATTAATCTTTTAACCAACACTCACTCTCTCTCTTTTCTTTTCTAATAAATTTTAGCTTAGTTAATAAGAATTGGCTATAGCATGTATTTTAGGTAAAATCTAAGTTATAATTGAACCTGGTTATGTGGCTGATCCTTTGGGATCGGAAGAATCTTTTCTTTTATATGATGAAGTAAGATTTTCAGGAATCATCATCATATCTAACAGGTGTGTCTGGACGGAGGCCTGAGGCTGGGTACTTTAAGGGAACTGCGTGGTTTAAACTTCTAAGTAACCAGTGAGGTACTACAGAAGCTGTTTTGTGCTGGCTTGGTAAATCTAAGTATTGAAATAACCAGCAGCGTTTGGGATTTGTCTGCCCTGTTTTGTTTGCAATTCACTCTGATTGAGTGAGCTGAGCTGGCTCCCACGGGCAGCACCGTCACACCTACAGCCAGGCTGCAGAGGTCCGGGGGATCTTAGGGGCCTTGAGGTGCACAGATACCTATGTCCAGGCCATAGCGGTCCCTGGGGGGCTTAGAGAGTTTGGGGGGGACACAGATACCAATCTCCATGCTGTAGGGTCCGATGGGGGCTTAGAGGGTTCGTGGGGGGCACATATTCCTACATCCAGGCTGTAGGGTTACCAGGGGGGCTTAGGGGGTTAGTGGGGGGCAAAGATACCTACGTCCAGGCTGGAGGCATCCTGGGAGTCTTAGGGGATTTGTGGGGGCCAAAGACACCTATGATGTCCAGGCTGTAGGGGTACCAGTGAGTTTTAGGGGTTCGAGTGGGCAGAGATACGTATGTCCAGGCTGTATCGTTCCCAGGGGGGGTTAGAGGTTTCGTGAGGGGCACAGATATCTACGTCCAGATTGTAGATGTCCCAGGAGGGGGCGGTTCGGTGGGTTGTGGGAGTGCAAATACCTATGTCCAGGCTGTAGGGGTTCCTGGGGGCTTAGAGGGTTTCTGAGGGTCACATATACCTACGTGCACACTGGAGTGTCGCAAGGGGCTTATGGAGTCTATATGGGGAACAGATACCAATGTTCTGGCTGTATAGGTCCCTCGGGGGCTCAGGGGGTTTGTGGGGGGCACAGATACCTAAGTTCAGGCTGGAGGGATCTCTGAGTGTCTTAGGTGTTTGGTGGGAGGCACAGATACCTACGTCCAGGCTGCAGGGGTCTCGGAGGGGCTTAGGGTATGTCACGGAGTGTGAGGGAGTCCGGTCCTGCACCCCTCTTCCTGGGACTCACAGTGACTCTCAGCCAGCCAGTAAAACAGAAGGTTTATTGGACAACAGGAGCGAAGGATACGGCAGAGCTTGGAGGCACAAGCAGGACCCCACAATCAAGTCCTTCTAGGGGTTCAGGAAACTTAGTTCCCAGTTTGGGAATCCCTGAATTCCAACCACCCAGACCAAAACCGAAACTGAACTAACCCAACTCCCTCCAGCTGGCCATTTGCTATGTCCAGCTTCCCCGGGAAAGGTGCTAACCCCTCCCCGCCCCTAGCTCAGGTTACAGGCTGAGCACGTGTCCGGTCCTAAAGTCACCCCCTGCTCTCCCATCCCCCACACAGACAGTCCCTACTCCATCACAGTAATGCACAGAGCATTTCCCGCATGGAGCCACAGTGACACCATGTGGCCACGCACGGTAACGCACAGAGCATTTCCCATATGGAGCAACTGTGACACCGTGTGGCCAGGCAGGGTAATGCGCAGAACATATCCCACATGGAGCAACATTGACGCCTTGTGACCACACCAGCTAATGGACAGAGCATTTCCTGCATGGAGCAACAGTGACACCATGTGGCCATGCAGGGAAATGCCCAGAGCATTTCCTGGATGGAGCAACAGTGATTCCATGTGGCCACGCAGGGTAATGCACAGAGCATTTCTCTCATAGAGGAACAGTGACAACATGTGGGCATGCAGGGTAATGCACAGAGCATCACGCCTATGTAGAGGCTGTAGAGATCCCTGGGGGGCTTAGGGGTCGTGGGGGGCACAGATAGCTACGTCCAGGCTGGAGACATTCTGGTGGGCATTAGGGGTTCATGAGGGGCACAAATATCTACGTCAGGGCTGGAGAGGTCCCTGGATGGCTTAGGGGGTTGTGGTGAGCATAGATACATACGTCCATGCTGTAATGGTCACTGGGGGTTTAAGGAGTTGGTAAGGGTCACAGAAACCTACGTATGGTCTGGAGGGGTCCCTGGGGGACTTAAGGGTTTGTGGTTGCGCAGATACCTACTTGCCGGTTGGAGGGGGCCCTGGGGAGCTTAGGGGGTTTGTGTGGCGTACACATAGCTATAACCAGGCTGGTGGGGGCCCTATGGGTCTTAGAAGGCTGGTGGGGGGCAGAGATACCTATGTAGGGACTGGAGAAGTCCTGGGGAGGGCTTTGGGGGTTCCTGGAAGTCACAAATATCTACGTCCAGGCTGGAGGAGTTCTGGGGGTATTAGGGAGTTGTGCGGGGGCACAGATACCTATATCGAGGCTGTAGGGGTCCTGGGGTTGCTTTGGGGAATTTTGGGGTACAGATACCTACTTCCATGATGTAGGGGTCGCTGGGAGGATCAGTGGGTTAGTGAGGGTACACAGATATCTACGTCCAGTCTATAGGGATCCTGGGGGGGGGTTTAGGGGTTTGTAAGGGGCACAGATACATTCATCCAGGCAAGAGGGGTCCTAGGGACCTTAGGGGGTTCATGCTGGGCACAGATACCTGCGTCTAGGCTGGAGGGGTTTTGGGGGTCTTAGGAGGGTTGTGTGGGCACAGATACCTATGTCGATGCTGGAGGGGTCCTGTCATGTCTTAGCGGATTCGTGGGGTCAGAGATACCTACATCTAGGCTGGAGGGGTTCCGGGGGGATTAGGTGTGTTTGGGGGGGGAACAGATACCTACATCCTGATGGTAGGTGGCCCTGGGTAGCTTAGGCGGTTTTTCTCGGTCACAGATACAAACATCCATGCTGTAGGGGTCCCGAGGGACTTTGTGGGGCTCTAGGGGTCACAGATACCTACCTACAGTCTGGAAGGTTCCTGTGGGTATTAAGGGGTGTGTGGGGCATACAGATGCCTACATCTGGGCTTGTGGGTTCCCTGGGGGGCTTAGAGGTTTGTGGAGAGCACAGACACCATTATCCAGGCTAGATGGGTTCTGGTGAGATTAGGGGGTTGTGGGGGGCACAGATACCTATGTAAGCAGAAGCAGGATGAACTCTACCCTCACATCTGGTGGTGAATTATGGCAAGTGTGGAAAAGGATTTCAGGGTCTGATCATGTTTGCATAGACACACTCACCGTGCGTGACACTTCCACGGCAGCCTGGGATGGTTACTTTGGCAGCTATGGTATCCCCAGTTTATTTGTTGTTGGGGTGTGAGATGTGGAGTGTTGTCACCCTGATTGTGTGGATGAGGAACTGTGAAACAGCTTTGAGACAGGGATTCTCACCATCAGTTGAGTGGCACTCATTAGACAAGGGAGTGGGCTCCTTGGGTGAGCTAGAGTCACCAATTGCACTTTTTTTCTTTTAACAGTTGAATAGCAGTGTTGATTTTTTATTCTCTTAAAAGTTGAATTTCTAGGTTCTTGAGCTGAAATCACTGAAAAGATGTGTTAGCTTGTGGGGGACTCTGAAACTGTATTGCAGAACACAGTAGTTGGCAGACAGGAGCAGTTTGTGGGAGTGTCCCACGGAGTGAGGTGAGTCTAGCAGTTTTGGGGGATAGCTGGAGCAGAACACAGATCGGCTGGCAGAGGAGCTGGTGGACCGAGCTGAGCAGTTTGTGGGGAAGGCAAAAGCAGAATCCCATGGAGAGGCAGAGCAGTCAGCAGTGGACCACATAAGGTGCCCCTTTCTACTCAGGCTGGCAGGAGGAAAAACCCTGCAGATAGACTCTTGAAGTCTGGGGTTGCGCAACTGTGGGTGATTTTGGGGTTGCTGAACTCTTGAAACGTTGGAGATATTGGACTTTGGAGCCTTGGGGTGATTTGGGGATTGCTGGACTCATGAGCCCAGGGAAAAGGACACGGCCTAGTTGAGGTGTTTTCCCAATTTAATGCTATGTTGTTTATCTCATGTTATTAAACATTTTCTGCTACACCCAGACTCTGTGCTTGCGAGAGGGGAAGTATTGCCTCTTTGAGGAACCTAGGAGTGCGTATGTAAAATTTTCCCATGTCACTGGGTGGGGGCTCGAGATGGTTAGCATTACATTGTAGGCAAGGGACCCCAATGTATTGAACCCAGTCCTTGCTGCTATCAGTTCAGCCTGGCAGAAGGGTTCCACCTACATCCATGCTCAAGAGGTCCCTGGGGGGCTTAGGGAGTTCGTGGGGGGCACAGTTATCTAGGTCCAGGCTATAGGGGGTCGGGGGGGGCTCAGGAGTTTGGTGGGGGGCACAGATACCTACGTCCAGGCTGCAGGGGTCCCAGAGGGACTTAGGGGGTGTCACATAGTGTGGTGGAATCTGGCCATGCACCCCTCTTCCTGGGACACACAGTGACTCAGCCAGCCAGTAAAACAGAAGGTTTTTTTGGCCAACAGGAACGAAGGATACAGCAGGGCTTTTGGACACAACCAGGACCCCTCAATCGAGTCCTTCTGGGGGTTCAGGAAGCTTAGTTCCCAGTTTGGGATTCCCTGAATTCCAACAACCCAGCTCCAAACCAAAACTGAACTAACTCCCTCCAGCCAGCCCCTTCCTTTATTCAGCTTCCTGGGCAAAGGTGCTGACCCCCTCCCCGCTGCCTAGCTTAAGTTACAGGCTTAGGTCCTGTCCCTCACCTAAAGTCACCCGCTGCTCTCCCATCCTCCACACAGACAGTCCCCACTCCATCACAGTAATGCCCAGAGCATTTCGCACATGGAGCAACAGTAACACTGTGTGACCATTCAGGGTAATGCCCAGAGCATTTCCCCCGTGGAGCAACAGTGACACCATGTGGCCACACAGGGTAATGCACAGAGCATTTCCTGCATGGAGCAAGAGTGACACCGTGTGGCCACACAGGGTAATACACAGAGCATTTCCCGCATGCAGCAACGTTGACACCTTGTGACCACACCAGGTAATGGACAGAGCATTTCCTGCATGGAGCAACAGTGACACCATGTGGCCATGCAGGGAAATGCACAGAGCATTTCCTGGATGGAGCAACAGTGACACCATGTGGCCACGCAGGGTAATGCACAGAGCATTTCTCTCATAGAGGAACAGTGTCAACATGTGGCCATGCAGGGTAATGCACAGAGCATCACGCCTATGTAGAGGCTGTAGAGATGCCTGGGGGACTTAGTTGTCGTGGGGGGCTCAGATAGCTACGTCCAGGCTGGAGACATTCTGGTGGGCATTAGGGGCTTCATGAGGGGCACAAATATCTACGTCAGGGCTGGAGAGGTCCCTGCATGGCTTAGGGGGTTGTTGTGAGCATAGATACATATGTCCATGTTGTAGTGGTCCCTGGGGGTTTAAGGAGTTGGTAAGGGTCACAGAAACCTACGTATGGTCTGGAGGGGTCCCTGGGGGACTTAAGGGTTTGTGGTTGCGCAGATACCTACGTACCCGTTGGAGGGGGCCCTGAGGAGCTTAGGGGGTTTGTGTGGCGTTCACATAGCTATAACCAGGCTTGTGGGGGCCCTATGGGTCTTAGAAGGCTGGTGGGGGGCAGAGATACCTATGTAGGGACTGGAGAAGTCCTGGGGAGGGCTTTGGGGGTTCCTGGAATTCACAAATATCTACGTCCAGGCTGGAGGAGTTCTGGGGGTATTAGGGAGTTGTGCGGGGGCACAGATACCTATATCGAGGCTGTAGGGGTCCTGGGGTTGCTTTGCGGAATTTTGGGGTACAGGTACCTACTTCCATGCTGTAGGGGTCGCTGGGAGGATCAGTGGGTTCGTGAGGGTGCACAGATATCTACGTCCGGTCTATAGGGATCCTGGGGGGGGGGGTTAGGGGTTTGTAAGGGGCACAGATACATTCATCCAGGCAAGAGGGGTCCTAGGGACCTTAGGGGGTTCATGCTGGGCACAGATACCTGCGTCTAGGCTGGAGGGGTTTTGGGGGTCTTAGGAGGGTTGTGTGGGCACAGATACCTATGTCGATGCTGGAGGGGTCCTGTCATGTCTTAGCGGATTCGTGGGGTCAGAGATACCTACATCTAGGCTGGAGGGGTTCCGGGGGGATTAGGTGTGTTTGGGGGGGGAACAGATACCTACATCCTGATGGTAGGTGGCCCTGGGTAGCTTAGGCGGTTTTTGTCGGTCACAGATACAAACATCCATGCTGTAGGGGTCCCGAGGGACTTTGTGGGGCTCTAGGGGTCACAGATACCTACCTACAGTCTGGAAGGTTCCTGTGGGTATTAAGGGGTGTGTGGGGCATACAGATGCCTACATCTGGGCTTGTGGGTTTCCTGGGGGGCTTAGAGGTTTGTGGAGAGCACAGATACCATTATCTAGGCTTGATGGGTTCTGGTGGGATTAGGGGGTTGTGGGGGGCACAAATACCTATGTAAGCAGAAGCAGGATGAACTCTACCCTCACATCTGGTGGTGAATTATGGCAAGTGTGGAAAAGGATTTCAGGGTCTGATCATGTTTGCATAGACACACTCACCGTGCGTGACACGGCCACGGCAGCCTGGGATGGTTACTTTGGCAGCTATGGTATCCCCAGTTTATTTGTTGTTGGGGTGTGAGATGTGGAGTGTTGACACCCTTATTGTGTGGATGAGGAACTGTGTAACAGCTTTGAGACAGGGATTCTCACCATCAGTTGAGTGGCACTCACTAGACAAGGGAGTGGGCTCCTTGAATGAGCCAGAAACACCAATTACATCGTCTTCTCTTTTAACAGTTGAATAGTAGAGCTGGTTGTTGATTTTCTTAATAACTGAAGATCCAGGTTCCTGACCTGAAGTCATTGAACTGCTGTGTTAAATAGTGGGGGAGTTTGAAACTATATTGCAGAGCAGCTGATGGAGAAGAGCAGTTTGTGGAACACTTGGAATGGCTCACGGAGTGAAGTAAGCTAAGCAGTTTTTGGAGACAGCTGGAGCAGATCACAGGTTGGCTGGTGGAGCAGAGCAGCTGGTGGACTGAGCTGAGCAGTTTGTGGGAAAGGTAGAAGCAGAATCCCACTGAGAGGCAGGGCAGACAGCAGTGGACCACGTAAGGTGCCCCTTTCTACCCAGGCTGGCAGGGGGGAAAACCCGGCAGATAGACTCTTGAACTCTGGGGCTGCGGGAATGTGGGTGATTATGGGGTTGCTGGAGTCTTGAAATATTTGAGGTATTGTACTTTGGACTCTTGGGCTGATTTCGGGATTGCTAGATTCTAGAGCCCAGGGAAAAGGACACGGCCTAGTTGAGGTGTTTTCCAAATTTAATGCTATGTTGTTTATCTCACGTTATTAAACATTTTCTGCTATACCCAGATTCTATGATTGCGAGAGGGGAAGTATTGCCTCTTTGAGGCACCTAGGGCTGTGTATGTAAAATTTTCCCATGTCATTGGGTGAGGGCTCGATCTGGTTTGCATTACGTAATAGGGAAGGGACCCCTATGTATTGAACCCAGTCCTTGCTGCTATCAATTCAGCCTGGCAGACGGGTTCCACCTACGTTCAGGCTGAAGGGGTCCCTGGGGATTTGAGGAGGTTCCTGGGGGGCACAGAGATCTAGGCCCAGGCTGTAGGGGTCCCTGGGGGGCTCAGGGATTTGGTGGGGGGCACAGATACCTACGTCCCAGCTGCAGGGGTCCCAGAGGGGCTTAGGGGGTGTCATGGAGTGTGGTGGAATCTGGCCCTGCACCCCTCTTCCAGGGACACACAGTGACTAAGCCAGCCAGTAAAACAGAGGGTTGTTTTGGCCAACAGGAACGAAGGATAGAGCAGGGCTTTGGGGCACAACCAGGACCCGTCAGTCGCGTACTTCTGGGGGTTCAGGAAGCTTAGTTCCCAGTTTAGGATTCTCTGAATTCCAACTATCCAGCTCCAAAAAAAAACTGAACTAACTCCCTCCAGCCGACCCCTTCCTGTGTCCAGCTTCCCGGGCAAAGGTGCTCACTCTCTCAGCCCTGCCTAGCTCGAGTTACAGGCTTAGGTCCTGTCCCTCACCTAAAGTCACCCCCTGCTCTCCCATCCCCCACACAGACAGTCCCCACTCCATCACAGTAATGCCCAGAGCATTTCGCGCATGGAGCAACAGTGTCACCGTGTTGCCACGCAGGGTAATGCACAGAGCATTTTCTGCATGGAGCAACAGTGGCACCATGTGGCCACGCAGGGTAATACACAGAGCATTTCCTGCATGAAGCAACAGTGACACCGTGTGGCCACACAGGGTAATGCACAGAGCATTTCCTGCATGGAGCAACAGTGACACCATGTGGCCACACAGAGTAATACACAGAGCATCGCACCTATGTGGAGGCTGTAGAGATCCCTCGAGGGCTTACGGGGATTCGTAGGGTCACAGTTACCTACATCCAGTATGGGCGGGACCCTGGGAGAGTTAGGGGGGTTGTGAGGGGCATAGGTACTTGCGTCCAGGCTGTAGAGGTCCTGGTGGGGATTAAAGGCTTCCTGGAGGACAGCAATATCTACGTCCAGGCTGAAGGGGTCCCTGGACGCTTAGGGGGTTGTGGTGAGCACAGTGATCCCTGGGGGTATAGGGACTTGGTGAGGGGCACAGGTACCTATGTATGTCCTGGAGGGGTCCCTGGGGGGGGGCTTAGTGGTACTGTAGGAGACACAGATACCTACGTCCAGGCTATAGGCATTCTGGGGGGGCTTAGGGCTTTGGGGGGGCACAGATACCTACATCTAGGCTGAAGGGGTCCCGGGGGGCTTAGGTGGTTTGTGGGGAGGGCACAGATATGTACATCCAGGCTGGAGAGGTTCCGGAGAGGATTAGGGGTTTTTGCGGATGGCAGAGATACCTATCTCCATATTCTAGGGGTCCCGGGGGGCTTAGGGTTTTTTGGGAGGCACAGATATCTATGTCCAGGTTGGAGTGGTTCCTTGGGGGTTTAGGGAGTTCCTGGGGGGCACAGATACCTAGGTCCATGCTGTAGGGTTCCCTGGGTGGATTAGGGGTTTTCTGGGTGGCAGAGATACCTACGTCTAGGCTGTAGGGGTCCCTGGGAGGCTTAGGGGGTTTGTGGGGGGCAGAGATACCTACTTCCAGGCAATAGGTCTTCCAGGGGGAATTAGTGTGTTGGGGGGGCACAGATACCTATGTTCAGGCTGGAGGGTTCCCGGGGCGGGGGGCTCACGCCGTTTGTGTTGGGCACAGATATCTGCATCCAGGCTGGAGTGGTCCCTGGGGGGGTAAAGCGGTTTCTGGTGGGCACAGATAACTACCTCCAGGCTGGAGGGGTTTCTCGGCACTTAGGGGTTGTGGGGGGCACAGATACTTCCATCCAGGCTGGAGGGTCCCTGGGGGGCTTAGCGGGTTCATGTGGGGCACAGATACCTAAGTCCAGGCTGGATGGGTCCAGGGGGGTTTATGGGGTTCAGGGAGCACAGATGCTTATCTCTAGGCTATAGGGGTCCCTGGTGGGCTTAGGGGGTTTTGGGGGGCCCCAGATACCTAAGTCCATGCTGTAGGCGTCCCTACAGGTGCTTATGGGTTCGTGAGGTGCACAGATACTTATGTCCAGGCTGGAGGGGACAGGGGGGGTTGGGGTTTCATGAGGGGCACAGATACAAACCTCCAGGCTGTAGGAGTCCCAGGGAGGCTGTGGGGGTACAGATACCTACATCTAGTCTGGATGGGTCCTGGGGGTTATAGGAGGTTTGTGGGGGGCACAGATACCTAGGTACAGGCTGTCGGTATCCCGAGGAGATTAGGCGGTTCACTGGGGGCTCAGATACATCCAGGCTGGATGTGTCACGAGGAGCTTAGGGGGTTTGTGGGGTGCTCAGACACCTGTGTCCAGGCTGTAGGGATCCCTGGGAGGTTAGAGGTTCGTGGGTGTCACAGATAGGGACTTCCAGGCTGAAGGGGTCGCTGGGACGTTTAGGGGGTTTGTGGGAGTACAGATACCTACGTCCAGGCTAAAGGGGTAATGGGGGTGCTTAGGGAATCGGGGTGGACACAGATACCTACGTCCAGGGTCTAGGGGTCCCGAGGGGATTGGGGGTTGAGGGGGGAACAGATGCCTACGTCCTAGCTGAAGGGGTCCTGGGTGGTTTAGGAGGTTCGTTGGAGTCACAGATCCCTAAGTCCAGGCTGTAGGGGTTCCTGGGGTATTCGGGGATTTCTGGGGGTCACAGATACCTACTTTCAGACTGGAAGGGTTCCAGAGGGCTTAGGAGATTTATAGGGGGACAGATACCAACATCCTGGCTGTAGGGGTTCCCGTGGGGATTAGGTGGTTATGGGGGGCACAGATTACTCATAGACTCTAGGACTGGAAGGGACCTCGAGAGGTCATCGAGTCCAGTCCCCTGCCCTCATGGCAGGACCAAATACTGTCTAGACCATCCCTAATAGACATTTATCTAACCTACTCTTAAATATCTCCAGAGATGGAGATTCCACAACTTCCCTAGGCAATCTATTCCAGTGTTTAACTACCCTGACAGTTAGGAACTTTTTCCTAATGTCCAACCTAAATCTCCCTTGCTGCAGTTTAAGCCCATTGCTTCTTGTTCTATCATTGGAGGCTAAGGTGAACAAGTTTTCTCCCTCCTCCTGATGACACCTTTTTAGATACCTGAAAACTGCTATCATGTCCCCTCTCAGTCTTCTCTTTTCCAAACTAAACAAACCCAATTCCTTCAGCCTTCCTTCATAGGTCATGTTCTCAAGACCTTTAATCATTCTTGTTGCTCTTCTCTGGACCCTCTCCAATTTCTCCACATCTTTCTTGAAATGTGGTGCCCAGAACTGGACACAATACTCCAGTTGAGGCCTAACCAGCGCAGAGTAAAGCGGAAGAATGACTTCTCGTGTCTTGTTTACAACACACCTGTTAATGCATCCCAGAATCACGTTTGCTTTTTTTGCAACAGTATCACACTGTTGACTCATATTAAGCTTGTGGTCTACTACGACCCCAGATCTCCTTCTGCCATACTCCTTCCTAGACAGTCTCTTCCCATTCTGTATGTGTGAAACTGATTGTTCCTTCCTAAGTGGAGCACTTTGCATTTATCTTTATTGAACTTCATCCTGTTTACCTCAGACCATTTCTCCAATTTGTCCAGATCATTTTGAATTTTGACCCTGTCCTCCACAGCAGTTGCAATCCCTCCCAGTTTAGTATCATCCGCAAACTTAATAAGCGTACTTTCTATGCCAACCTCTAAATCGTTGATGAAGATATTGAACAGATCCGGTCCCAAAACAGACCCCTGCGGAACCCCACTTGTTATACCTTTCCAGCAGGATTGGGAGCCATTAACAACTACTCTCTGAGTACGGTTATCCAGCCAGTTATGCACCCACCTTATAGTAGCCCCATCTAAATTGTACTTTCCTAGTTTATCTATAAGAATATCATGCGAGACCGTATCAAATGCCTTACTAAAGTCTAGGTATATCACATCCACCGCTTCTCCCTTATCCACAAGGCTCGTTATCCTATCAAAGAACGCTATCAGATTAGTTTGACACGATTTGTTCTTTACAAATCCATGCTGGCTATTCCCTATCACCTTACCACCTTCCAAGTGTTTGCAGATAATTTCTTTGATTACCTGCTCCATTATCTTCCCTGGCACAGAAGTTAAACTAAATGGTCTGTAGTTTCCTGGGTTGTTTTTATTTCCCTTTTTATAGATGGGCACTATATTTGCCTCCTTCCAGTCTTCTGGAATCTCCCCCGTCTCCCATGATTTCCCAAAGATAATAGCTAGAGGCTCAGATACCTCTTCTATTAACTCCTTGAGTATTCTAGGATGCATTTCATCAGGCCCTGGTGACTTGCAGGCATCTAACTTTTCTAAGTGATTTTTTACTTGCTCTTTCCTTATTTTCTCTTCTAAACCTACCCTCTTCCCGTAAGCATTCACTATACTAGACATTCCTTCAGACTTCTCAGTGAAGACTGAAACAAAGAAGTCATTAAGCATCTCTGCCATTTCCAAGTCTCCCGTTACTCTTTCCCCCTCCTCACTGAGCAGTGGGCCTACCCTGTCCTTAGTCTTCCTCTTGCTTCTAATGTATGACAGATACCAATGTCCTGGCTGTAGATGTTCCTCCACGGTGGCCTCAGGGCTGGAAGAGCTCCCACTCCCTTCTATTACCTGGGGGCTGCAGCAGGGGCACAGAGCTTCTCTGGTCTCACTCCTTTACCCCTGCCCCGCTGTGGCCCTGACACCAGAGAAGCTCTGTGCCCCTGCTGCAGCCTCTGCGCCATATCAGGGAGTGGGAGCTCCTCCAGCCCTGGGGCCACCGTGAGGGAGACTTTTCCAGGGGGACCCAATTTGGCCAGGGGCCCCCGGGACCCCAACAGCCTGGATGTAGGGTTATGTGCGACCACAGCCCCACTATGTACCCCAGGAACATCTACAGCCAGGACATTGGTATCTGTGCCCCCCGAACCCACAAAGCCCCCCAGGGAACTTTACAGAAAGTATGTTGGTATCTGTGCCCCCCATAAATCTCCTAAGCGCTCCAGGACCCCTCCAGTCTGCACGTAGGTATCTGTGACATCCAGAAATCCCTGAATGCCCCAGGAACCGCTACAGCCTGGACTTAGGTATCTGTGACTCCATCGAACCTCCTAAACCACCCAAGACACCTCCAGCTATGACGTAGGTATCTGTTCCCCCCTCAACCCCCAATCCCCTCGGGACCCCTAGACCCTGGACGTAGGTATCTGTGTCAGCCCCGATCCCTTAAGCACTCCCATTACCCCTTCAGCCTGGACGTAACTACCTGTGACCCCCACGAACCCCCTAAGCCCCCAGGGATCCCTACAGCCTGGACACAGGTGTCTGAGCACCGCACGAACCCCCTAAGCTCCTCGGGACACATCCAGCCTGGATGTATCTGAGCCCCCAGTGAACCGCCTAATCTCCTCGGGACACCGACAGCCTGTACCTAGGTATCTGTGACCCTACGAACCCCCTTAAGCCCCCCAGAATGCCTCCAGCCTGGACGTAGCTATCTGTACCTCCCATGACCCCTAAGCCCCCAGGGATCTCTACAGCCTCTACGTAGGTGTGATGCTCTGTGCATTACCCTGAGTGGCCACACAGTGTCACTGTTGCTCCATGCAGGAAATGCTCTGGGCATTACTGTGATGGAGTGGGGACTGTCTGTGTGGGGGATGGGAGAGCAGCGGCTGACTTTAGGTGAGGGACAGGACCTAAGCCTGTAACTCGAGCTAGGCAGGGCTGAGAGAGTGAGCACCTTTGCCCGGGAAGCTGGACACAGGAAGGGGTCGGCTGGAGGGAGTTAGTTCAGTTTTGGTTTGGAGCTGGGTAGTTGGAATTCAGAGAATCCCAAACTGGGAACTAAGCTTCCTGAACCCCCAGAAGGACTCGAGGGAGTTAGTTCAGTTTTGGTTTAGAATTCCTTGGTGCAAAAACACCGTGAAACTCCCCTTTCTTCTTCACAGAGGGCTTCAACACCCCTTTTCTCACTCAGGCTCACAACTGCCCAGAATTCGAGAACTGTCCCTGTTCCCATTGGACAAATGGGAGGAGCCTGAGGTACAGAGAAGGGAGGAGACCTACCCAAGGGCCTACACAGCAAGGCGGTGGCAGAGCCAGAAAGAGAAGCCGCCAGTCAGACTCCTGTTCTAACAGACAACAAATCCCCCCAGAGGCAGGGATAGAGCTCAGGAACTGAGATGGTTGGAAAATTTCATTCCAACCATTTCTGTCCAAATATCCCATTCAGACTAAACCAGTTTGTTTCTCAGAATCATAACAAGTGAGATGGAAGTTCTTTGCAAAAAGATTTTGTTGCAAAACAAAAGCATCTCCTGTTTGTCACAGTGTGTTAAATTGTGTCAACACACACAAGGAGGAGACACTTAGATCTTGAAAATTAGATAAAATGCTTCAGTCTGAGCTAAGTCATTGCTGCTCTTAACAATTCCAAAATAAAAAAATACAAATAAAAAAGATTGTTTCAGCTAATCTATTATGTCATAATCTGCTCTGGTAAACGTGATGGGACACCTCATATTATGCACTACTCTTAGTGACACTCTCCAATGGATCCCCATCCTCCACCCACCATGAGGTAGGTAAGAGTGGATCATTATTATCCCTACTTGAAAGCACACCATGGCCGCTTCACTTCTCCTGCCTCCCCTAGACCCTGGACGTAGGTATCTGTGTCAGCCCCGATCCCTTAAGCACTCCCATTACCCCTTCAGCCTGGACGTAACTACCTGTGACCCCCATGAACCCCCTAAGCCCCCAGGGTTCCCAACAGCCTGGACACAGGTGTCTGAGCACCCCACAAACCTCCTAAGCTCCTCGGGACACATCCAGCCCTAAGCCCCCCGGGACCCCTAGAGTATGGAGATAGGTATCTCTGCCATCCGCAAAAACCCATAATCCTCTCTGGAACCTCTCCTGCCTGGATGTACATATCTGTGCCCCTCCCCACAAACCACCTAAGCCCCCCGGGACCCCTCCAGCCTGGATGTAGGTATCTGTGCCCCCCCAAAGCCCTAAGCCCCCCCAGAATGCCTATAGCCTGGACGTAGGTATCTGTGTCTCCTACAGTGCCACTAAGCCCCCCACCAGGGACCCCTCCAGGACATACATAGGTATCTGTGCCCCTCACCAAGTCCCTATGCCCCCAGGGATCACTGTGCTTACCACAACCCCCTAAGCGTCCAGGGACCCCTTCAGCCTGGACGTAGATATTGCTGTCCTCCAGGAAGCCTTTAATCCCCACCAGGACCTCTACAGCCTGGACGCAAGTACCTATGCCCCTCACAACCCCCCTAACTCTCCCAGGGTCCCGCCCATACTGGATGTAGGTAACTGTGACCCTACGAACCACCGTAAGCCCTCGAGGGATCTCTACAGCCTCCACGTAGGTGTGATGCTCTGAGCATTACCCTGTGTGGCCACATGGTGTCACTGTTGCTCCATGCAGGGAAATGTTCTGTGCATTACTCTGTGTAACCACGTGGTGTCACTCTTGCTCCATGCAGGAAATGCTCTGTGCATTACCCTGTGTGGCCACATGGTGTCACTGTTGCTCCATGCAGGAAATACTCTGGGCATTACCCTGCGAGACCACACGGTATCACTGTTGCTCCATGCAGGAAATGCTCTGTGCATTACCCTGCGTGGCCACACAGTGTCACTGTTGCTCCATGCAGGAAATGATCTGTGCATTACCCTGTGTAGCCACACGGTGTCACTGTTGCTCCATGCAGGAAATGCTCTGTGCATTACCCTGTGTGGCCACACGGTGTCACTGTTGCTCCACGGGGGAAATGCTCTGGGCATTACCCTGCATGGCCACACAGAGTTACTGTTGCTCCATGCGCGAAATGCTCTGGGCATTACTGTGATGGAGTGGGGACTGTCTGTGTGGGGACTGGGAGAGCAGCGAGTGACTTTAGGTGAGGGACAGGACCTAAGCCTGTAACTTAAGCTAGGCAGCTGGGAGGGGGTCAGCGCCTTTGCCCAGGAAGCTGAATAAAGGAAGGGGCTGGCTGGAGGGAGTTAGTTCAGTTTTGGTTTGGAGCTGGGTTGTTGGAATTCAGGGTATCCCAAACTGGGAACTAAGCTTCCTGAACCCCCAGAAGGACTCGATTGAGGGGTCCTGGTTGTGCCCAAAAGCCCTGCTGTATCCTTCGTTCCTGTTGGCCAAAAAAACCTTCTGTTTTACTGGCTGGCTGAGTCACTGTGTGTCCCAGGAAGAGGGGTGCAGGGCCAGATTCCACCACACTACGTGACACCCCCTAAGTTTCTCTGGGACCCCTGCAGACTGGACGTAGGTATCTATGCCCCCCACCAAACTCCTGAGCCCCCCCGTCCCCCTACAGCCTGGACCTAGATATCTGTGCCCCCCACGAACTCCCTAAGACCCCCAGGCACCCCTTGAGCCTGGACGTAGGTGGAACCCTTCTGCCAGGCTGAACTGATAGCAGCAAGGACTGGGTTCAATACATAGGGGTCCCTTGCCTACAATGTAATGCTAACCAGCTCGAACCCCCACCCAGTGACATGGGAAAATTTTACATACGCACTCCTAGGTGCCTTAAAGAGGCAATACTTCCCCTCTCGCAAACATAGAGTCTGGGTGTAGCAGAAAATGTTTAATAACGTGAGACAAACAACATAGCATTAAATTGGGAAAACACCTCAACTAGGCCGTGTCCTTTTCCCTGGGCTCATGAGTCCACCAATCCCCAAATCACCCCAAGGCTCCAAAGTCCAATATCTCCAACGTTTCAAGAGTCCAGCAACCCCAAAATCACCCACAGTTGCGCAACCCCAGACTTCAAGAGTCTATCTGCAGGGTTTTTCCCCCTGCCAGCCTGAGTAGAAAGGGGCACCTTATGTGGTCCACTGCTGACTGCTCTGCCTCTCCATGGGATTCTGCTTTTGCCTTCCCCACAAACTGCTCAGCTCAGTCCACCAGCTGCTCTGCCAGCCGACCTGTGTTCTGCTCCAGCTGTCCCCCAAAACTGCTAGACTCACCTCACTCTGTGGGCCACTCCCACAAATTGCTCCTGTCTGCCAACTACTGTGTTCTGCAATACAGTTTCAGAGTCCCCCACAAGCTAACACATCTTTTCAGTGATTTCAGCTCAAGAACCTAGAAATTCAACTTTTAAGAGAATAAAAAATCAACACTGCTACTCAACTGTTAAAAGAGAAAAAGTGCAATTGGTGACTCTAGCTCACCCAAGGAGCCCACTCCTTTGTCTAGTGAGTGCCACTCAACTGATGGTGAGAATCCCTGTCTCAAAGTTGTTTCACAGTTCCTCATCAACACAATCTGGGTGACAACACTCCACATCTCACACCCCAACAACAAATAAACTGGGGATACCATAGCTGCCAAAGTAACCATCCCAGGCTGCCATGGCCGTGTCACGCACGGTGGGTGTGTCTATGGAAACATGATCAGACCCTGAAATCCTTTTCCACACTTGCCATAATTCACCACCAGATGTGAGGGTAGAGTTCATCCTGCTTCTGCTTACATAGGTATCTGTGCCTCCCACAACCCCCTAATCCCACCAGAACCCCTCTAGCCTGGATAATGGTATCTGTGCTCTCCACAAACCTCTAAGCCCCCCAGGGAACCCACAAGCCCAGATGTAGGCATCTGTATGCCCCACACACCCCTTAATACCCACAGGAACCTTCCAGACTGTAGGTAGGTATCTGTGACCCCTAGAGCCCCACAAAGTCCCTCGGGACCCCTACAGCATGGATGTTTGTATCTGTGACCGACAAAAACCGCCTAAGCTACCCAGGGCCACCTACCATCAGGATGTAGGTATCTGTTCCCCCCCCAAACACACCTAATCCCCCCGGAACCCCTCCAGCCTAGATGCAGGTATCTCTGACCCCACGAATCCGCTAAGACATGACAGGACCCCTCCAGCATCGACATAGGTATCTGTGCCCACACAACCCTCCTAAGACCCCCAAAACCCCTCCAGCCTAGACGCAGGTATCTGTGCCCAGCATGAACCCCCTAAGGTCCCTAGGACCACTCTTGCCTGGATGAATGTATCTGTGCCCCTTACAAACCAATAAGACACCCCCAGGATCCCTGTAGACCGGACGTAGATATCTGTGCACCCTCACGAACCCACTGATCCTCTCAGAGACCCCTACAGCATGGAAGTAGGTATCTGTACCCCAAAATTCCCCAAAGCAACCCCAGGACCCCTACAGCCTCGATATAGGTATCTGTGCCCCAGCACAACTCCCTAATACCCCCAGAACTCCTCCAGCCTGGACGTAAATATTTGTGACTTCCAGGAACCCCCAAAGCCCTCCCCAGGACTTCTCCAGTCCCTACATAGGTATCTCTGCCCCCCACCAGCCTTCTAAGACCCATAGGGCCCCCACCAGCCTGGTTATAGCTATGTGTACGCCACACAAAACCCTAAGCTCCCCAGGGCCCCCTCCAACCGGTACGTAGGTATCTGCGCAACCACAAACCCTTAAGTCCCCCAGGGACCCCTCCAGACCATACTTAGGTTTCTGTGACCCTTACCAACTCCTTAAACCCCCAGGGACCACTACAGCATGGACGTATGTATCTATGCTCACCACAACCACCTAAGCCATCCAGGGACCTCTCCAGCCCTGACGTAGATATTTGTGCCCCTCATGAAGCCCCTAATGCCCACCAGAATGTCTCCAGCCTGGACGTAGCTATCTGTGCCCCCCCACGACCCCTAAGTCCCCCAGGCATCTATACAGCCTCTACATAGGCGTGATGCTCTGTGCATTACCCTGCATGACCACATGTTGTCACTGTTCCTCTATGAGAGAAATGCTCTGTGCATTACCCTGCATGGCGACATGGAATCACTGTTGCTCCATGCAGGAAATGCTCTGTGCATTACCCTGCATGGCCACACGGTGTCACTCTTGCTCCATGCGGGAAATGCTCTGTGCATTACTGTGATGGAGTAGGGACTGTCTGTGTGGGGGATGGGAGAACAGGGGGTAACTTTAGGACCGGACACGTGCTCAGCCTGTAACCTGAGCTAGGCGCGGGGAGGGGTCAGCACCTTTGCCCGGGAAGCTGGACACAGGAAATGGCCAGCTGGAGGGAGTTGGGTTAGTTCAGTTTCGGTTTTGGTCTGGGTGGTTGGAATTCAGGGACTCCCAAACTGGGAACTAAGTTTCCTGAACCCCTAGAAGGACTTGATTGTGGGGTCCTGCTTGTGCCTCCAAGCTCTGCTGTATCCTTTGCTCCTGTTGTCCAATAAACCTTCTGTTTTACTGGCTGGCTGAGAGTCACTGTGAGTCCCAGGAAGAGGGGTGCAGGACCGGACTCCCCACACTCCGTGACAGACCCTAAGCCCCTCTGAGACCCCTGCAGCCTGGACGTAGGTATCTGTGCCTCCCACCAAACACCTAAGACACTCAGAGATCCCTCCAGCCTGAACTTAGGTATCTGTGCCCCCCACAAACCCCCTAAGCCCCCGAGGGACCTATACAGCCAGAACATTGGTATCTGTATCCCATATAGACTCCATAAGCCCCTTGCGACACTCCAGTGTGCACGTAGGTATATGTGCCCCTCAGAAACCCTCTAAGCCCCCAGGAACCCCTACAGCCTGGACATAGGTATTTGCACTCCCACAACCCCTCTAACCCCCCCTCCCAGGACATCTGCAATCTGGACGTAGATATCTGTGCCCCTCACGAAACCTCTAACCCCCCCTGGGAACGATACAGCCTGGACATACGTATCTGTGCCCACTCGAACCCCTAAAACCCACTGGTACCCCTACAGCCTGGACATCATAGGTGTCTTTGGCCCCCACAAATCCCCTAAGACTCCCAGGATGCCTCCAGCCTGGACGTAGGTATCTTTGCCCCCCACTAACCTCCTAAGCCCCCCTGGTAACCCTACAGCCTGGATGTAGGAATATGTGCCCCCCACGAACCCTCTAAGCCCCCATGAGACCCCTAGAGCATGGAGATTGGTATCTGTGTCCCCCCCAAACTCTCTAAGCCCCCCAGGGACCGCTATGGCCTGGACATAGGTATCTGTGCACCCCAAGGCCCCTAAGATCCCCCGGACCTCTGCAGCCTGGCTGTAGGTGTGACGGTGCTGCCCGTGGGAGCCAGCTCAGCTCACTCAATCAGAGTGAATTGCAAACAAAACAGGGCAGACAAATCCCAAACGCTGCTGGTTACTTCAATACTTAGATTTACCAAGCCAGCACAAAACAGCTTCTGTAGTACCTCACTGGTTACTTAGAAGTTTAAACCACGCAGTTCCCTTAAAGTACCCAGCCTCAGGCCTCCGTCCAGACACACCTGCTGGATATGATGATGATTCCTGAAAATCTTACTTCATCATATAAAAGAAAAGATTCTTCTGATCCCAAAGGATCAGCCACATAACCAGGTTCAATTATAACTTAGATTTTACCTAAAATACATGCTATAGCCAATTCTTATTAACTAAGCTAAAATTTATTAGAAAAGAAAAGAGAGAGAGTGAGTGTTGGTTAAAAGATTAATAGACATATCGACTTGAATTCAATTTTTGAGGTTCAGATACAAAGTAGACATGAGCTTGTAGTTGCCAAAAGTCCTTTTAGAAATAGTCCATAGGTTATAATCCACTGTCCATATTCAGGGTGGCTCCAGTCAATGACTGGGGATCTCAATCCTTGTGGCTTAAGGTTTCCCCCTCTTGAAACCCAAAGCAGATCTGAGATAAAGAAGGATCGTGTCCCAGGTTCTTAAACATTTCCAGCAGCCTTTCAGCCTGAGAAAACAATAGGCTTAACTCTTCTTCCAAACATCCTGGCAATTAGTACATCCATCAAACAGTTCAGATACAGATTACCACAACCTTCAAAGAGACACAGACAATAATACTATTTCACTCAAGTATTATCATAAATGTTAATATTCTTTTTTTGCTCTTTGAATTAAAAATATAGCAATAGACAAGACTTGTTTGCTGACATCACAAGACCTGAGCAAACACCTCCCCTTCTACCTTTAACACTGCAGACTTGCATTTCAAAGCTCTGTTCATTTACATATCTTGTTAACCAGTTTTTAAGGTTCACCCACGGGTCAGGTCAGTCGGTGAGGTGAGTTAATTAACTCTTCCTGGCCCTGTCACCTTTCAATGAGATATTAGATTATACTTATGTCAGGGACTCTAACCCAGATGGCAAAGTTCGTTGTCTGACCGCGAGAGAGACAGGCAACACCAGCAAGGTCCGATCAAAAGCTCTTTATTGTCAAGTGCACGCATCAATAGAGAGCAGCTCGTCTCCAGAGAGAACCAGCCTGCTCTTTACATCTTAGTATAAGCCTATGTAGACAGTTCCGTCGCGTCATAAATTATTCACTGGAGCAACCCACCCCCTTCTTCTAACAACTAGAAACTAGACACCTTTAGTATACATGCATGCCTAAAGTTAGAAATGTAGGGGAGTTCAAAACAAACAAAGAACAAAACCAGGGAGCGAAAACAAGGAGGCTGGGAAACTAGGACTCTTATCAGTTCTTCGAAGGAGCTGCCCGAACACAGCACATCTGGTACTATGCCAGGAATGCAGCTTCTCTCTATTCTCACTTTTTCCCAGCGCTTGTGAGACATGCTGCTGCTTCTCAGTGTTTTCCACTCAGGGATTACCCACAAACCTCTGTTAGCCTGACTTTGGTCAGGTTGGCATACCTGCTTTTGTCTGCTATATCTTTATTCAGGCCTAACAATCCCCCCTTTGTCCCTAGAGGACCATAATGGGACTCTTGGGACACATATCCATTTAACAATTGTACGGGGGAGGCTAGTAAACCATGACCCAAGGTCTGAGTGGAGGTCCTTAAAACTAAAAGTGTGATCAAGAGATATAGCATGGAAAACAACAGCAACATTCTTAATAGCTTGTAAATCTTTGTCAATTAAGCCAGAGTGATTAACAGAAAAGCAACATTTTTCCCCAATGCGAGCACAAGCCCCTCTCTAATTCAGCATTCATGGCATTTAGCACACGTCTATTTTGCAAAGTTACTTCTGCTACTTCATCAGTCTTTCGTTGCAACTTTTGGAAAGCGTCTATTAATGCATTAGCTGTTTTTTTTCAAGCTCTGCAGAAATATTTACAACTGCTCTCTTGAGCTTAGCCACCCACAATCCAGGAATGAGTGCACGGACAAAAGAGTGGAATCCTGTTTGTCTGACAACTAAGGGATTGGGGCACTGACTATAAATCAGTTAGGTATACCAGGTGGTCTAATTTCCCAGATGTTTCGGTGAATAATCCAGTCCCATGTGCATCCTCCCCATGGACCCGTCAGGATTCGGTATGTGGAAGCCCACACCCCCCAGTCCAAATGCTTGGAAGGAGCACTGTAAATGTTTACACTTCCACCCAGAAAGTCTTTAGTATATCTCCATGACCACAGATCAGATGGTACTCCTGATGTGTCTGTAAGGGCAGTGGGCCAAGTCTGGTACTCAAGATCACTCCAAATGGCCATCAGCTGGTCATTCAATAAATTCTGAATGTCCAAACATACTAGATCCCACTGCAATGCCTTCCCAGCCTCAGTGATATTTAATACCATCTTTCCTTGGTGTAGTACTATATTACATTTGTTATTTAACTATTTTCAGGTACTTTTAAAAGGCATTGACATTAATAGCATAGGAGGGGGTTACATTATTAGTCACTGGAATGGTTTCAATACAGGTAAAATTTCCAGTGGCAGAACAAACTCTTCGGGTACTTGTTATTTAAAATCCAGTTAGAGAGAGCAATACATGCTGAAGAATCTATCCACAACACAGGGCACAGCCTGTAGAATAAACCCCAAAATCCAATCAATACCACATTCCCAAGCATGGGTCCCACAAATTCTTTCTGCCAGTGTACAATTCTTTGTTTCTTCACCGGGGTCAGTTCTTAATGTCCTTTCTAGTCAGGAATTCCTGGACTTTAGCAATTTCAGTGGAGTGAGTGTTCCTTCTTCTTTCCCAAAACAGTCTTGGTGCAGCATCGTATAGGGGAGAGGTTACTAGCACATCACCCTGTAATGGTTTTGCTTTTTCTAGAAAAATTCAAAGGCACAGTAGATCTGTCAGTGGATAAGGGAGAGGCTACTAGCACTTCACCTTGTACTTTTTCCCTACTGTCCAGAAGGCACAGTGGAGCTAGAAGGTGAAATAGGCTAATCATCAGTAGGAGAATTCTCCCAATGTGGAGGGGTCTTTTTGCAGTGAGAATCTTGGGTCCAAGCAGTCAGTCTTTGGTACTTCACAGTGGTGTTGGTAGTCATCAGGACTTAAGGGCCTTTCCAGCATGGAGCCAAGGCAGTCTTTCGTTGGTGGACCTTTACATCAATCCCGTCTCCTGGTTCCAAGGAGTGGCAGGGCTGCTAGGGTCTTTGGGTAGCGCTTCCTTACCTGTGAGAAAAAAAACTTAACACATTTCATTAGTGCCTGGCAGTGTTTTTCAGATCTCATAGCTGCATGGGCAAATTCAAGCCCTCCTTTTCCTGGCTGTTAACCAAGTCTTAACTGTGAGCAGTGTCCTTGAATGGAGTCAGTGTCTTATCTATAGCCTGAGCTTGCTATTCTATTTTATTTTATTTTATTTTTTCAGTTAATTCATTCTGGTCTTTGTGCTTCTTCCCTTCTTGGCTTCTTTTAACCTGCAAAGGAAACTTTCACTTTTTACTTATACACCTTTTTCCCAACAATGAACACCTACACATTGTCATTATACAGTACATTAGTCTTATTATTTAATATATGCCACACACACCCTTTTACTAAAATAACCTTATTACAGAGCTTTCGAGCAACAAGCCAGGACAAGCACACCCACTTTGAGGAGTTCACTCAATACAACCTCTAGTCCAATAGCCTTCCACCATCCCCAGCCCTCTGGCTAGAAATCTGAGGTAGCCAGAAAGATCCCATGTACAATATGGGGAGTGGGTTAACTTTTCATGTCCTTGCTTTCAAAGACTGTTAGTATGCAAATTTTAACAACAATTTTTGCAATTAACAATTTGACCAATAAAGTTTCTTTTCCTTACTTAAGGAAATGCATTAGACTTTAGTATATCACATTCTCCTGATTTATCTAAACACTTTGTATTCCAAGTTGAACAAAACAAGTATCTGCATTTTAATTTAACCTTTTTGTTTGCTTTTAAACTAGATTATTTTATAAAAATATTAAACACAAAAATTCCGGCCACAAGACAAACACCACAAGACAGAACATAGAACACAAAACATAATTTCTATTGTGCCAGTAAATGCATGGTACGTTGAATGCTGTTTAGCTGGCATCAGTTTTCTCTGATTATCTGAAAGACAAAAAAACAGAGGTCTACCCCTTCTGGGCAGACAATCATTGCTTAAAATAGACAAATACCCTTGTTGATTTCAGGAAAAACAGAGGAATTATCCCATATTTTATGTGTTTCATAGGCAGCCCAGGTTTCAGTGGCTCCTACCTTATCAGTTAGATAATTTGCATGAATACAGATGCTTTCTGGCTTGCTTTTTACTTTTAACTCTTGCTTTCAAACACTGAAAGAAAACATCACTACTTATAGTGCCCTTACAGCCTAATAAAATTTCAATTACATAGCACTATATACATTCTTCAGCTAATTTAACTACATTCTAAATGATTGCAATTAACAATTTCTTTGCCTCAATTTATTTACAAACATTTCAAAGACACCAAGAACTTTCCTCTTCAGCATTTTTGCAAAGTTCAACTGCTGTTTCCTCCAGCAACTACAGAGTTAACTTCTCACTCTCCCTTAAATCACTTGCTTGTCTCCCAACAGCCACTTTTATCAACTCAAATCACCATTCCAAGTAAGTTCTGGGTATTTGAAATCCCCATGCTTACACTTACTTACTCCTTCCTTCCACTACACCCTTAAAGTTTTCCAACCTGTTTTCCAATCTCTCTGTCTGTTGCCTGCCCGCCTGGGCCCGATCCTGCTTTTCTCACTGAACCGTCCCTTCCATAGGCACCAACTTCTTCCACTACCAGTTTAGCTAGGAGGGTGGGCTTCTCAACTAGCCCCCCACCCCTCCTGGTCTCTTCCCTTAAACATTCTTACTCACAAGACTACCCGAGTCCTCCTTCATGAGGATTGCCACCTAGACGAAGACACATGGCCCATTGGGCAAAGGCCATTTACTTAACATATAATTTGAAGGACTACTCTTAGAGGGTTTACCCAGAGACTCATTCATCTGTTTGACACTTAAACAGAAAAGAGAATTACACAGAGAGCAGAGGGAATTACAGTCTAAGCCAGACTTTCCCACTTCTATACACTGACCGCTACAGGGGACAGGACAGAAGGATCTCAATTTAACCTCAGAGCTGTCTCGCACACATGGCTTCCACTCCGAGGAATTACGAACAAGAGGTTCAGTTCCACCCACACTCCTAACACCCAAGTGAACAGAGAAAAAAAACAACAACAGTAACTGGTTAAATAGAACAGAACCAGAACCAAATAGTGTTTCCTTATCCTATTAGGACTCACTTTTACTCATGCAGTTCTCAGCATATAACACCAACAGTACCAAGCAAAGCAAACACAAAATAACAAGGGTAAAACAAATAGATGGTGTAAATTCTGCAGGGCTCCCCCCTTCTTAATTGCTCACCAAACTGTGACAAATTTCTGTTACCAATCTATCCCTCATGTCAGATGATCAGGCTGACACTACAGGATCGTTGGGGGAAGATAAAGAAAACACACCATATAACTGAATTTTAAAGCTTCATTAATAAAATAATAAAACAACAACGGAGAGTGTTGGGAACGCTCCCACATCACTCAGGAAAATATTAATGCCCCAAGCCCGAAGCTCCTTTCATACTTACACACGTAGGTCCAGACTGGCCACTTCTGTGTATAATGTTCAGAGGAGGGGGAGAGGTGGAAGGGAGATTATCCTGTATACAGCTTGTCCAGAATTTCCAACATGCTTCTGCTCTTGGGAGGGCTGTTCTTTTAAACACTGGAATCTCCTGCGGCGTCTCTTTCAGAGATTCCAGTCCAGGTCGGCTGCCTGTGGCTTCTTTGGTGTCACCAAGCCACACCGACTCCAGGGTCACAAAGGCACACTGTTGGATCTTACTGGACAGTTAAGCTTTGCAAATGTAATTTCAGTTCTGTAACTTGTATTTCCTTTGCTTCGCCTCTGTCTATATTTTTTCCTTCACAGCCAGCTGGGGCCGAAAGCAGCCCCTCCCTGCACCAAGCACAGTCCGCGCCGATTCCTGACCCTGAACGCAGAGCACCCCCCTCCTTCCATCCCGGGGCCAAGATGATTTTTAAATTAACCCGTTCCTTATGTCTTTTTCTTTCTTTTTCTCTTTCCCATTAAACATTCTAGTAGCAATGCTAACTACTTCAGACAAACTTTTCCCTTGCGTACCATCTGGATGCTTTCTAAATCTTTTTGCAATATCCTTTGCACATTGTGACATGAAAACCATTTTAACCATCTCCTTTCCATGATCAGTTTCAGGATTTAAATTCCATGCTTTTTAGCTTCACAAATCAGTCGAGCACAAAAGTCAGAGAGGTGCTTATCTGGATGCTGAACACAAGCAGTCACCTTGCTCCAATTTGGAGTAGCCTCCCCTGCATCTCTAATACCATTCAAAACAGCTTTTAAAAATCCATCCAACTTTGTCTTTTGAGCTGGATTATTGGGATTCCAGTTAGGGTCAGTAATTAGCCAAGGTGCATTCAAATGAGCTGCAGATTTTTCTTTTACTTTTTGTCTTTCATCTTCTGTCATGAGAGTATCTAATAACTGATTTACATTTGCCCAAGTGGGCACATGAGTGAAAAAGATTGTGCAGAACATTCTTTCCACTGCCTCAGGATTGTCTCATAAGTGAGGCATAGTGCACTGCCAGTTAAACAAATTTGAAGTTGCAAACAGGGTATGGGTAAAACCATCTCATGTTCCCCAGCAACCAGTAGAACCAGATAAGTTCTCAATGAGGCTTGTAATATCAGAGGTGTCTCAGAAACATTCTCTCTCATGGAGTTAAGTAACCTAGTGGGGGTCCACAAGGGCAAGGACAAGGGCTGCTGTAATATTGGGGGTGTTTGAAAAGCAGTCCCTGACCAAGTTTGCAAAAGGCTGGCTGGAGGCTGCACAGAGGGGGTGAGGCTGCCTGATTCCTCTGAAGATGAGGGAACATCACTCTGAGCTCCCCCTTGATACTCCTCTGTCCCTGAACTGTCCCTAACCTGCTTTTGAATCCTTGCACTCCATCAGACGGGGAAGAACAGGAACAAAATTGTCCTCCTCCCGGTGCGGCTCTGGTGCATATGGTGGGTGATTTTTTTACAAGAGCTCTCCATACAAACAGCTTCAAAAGCTACCCATCCCTCCATGGGTTTATAATTATACCATACAAACAAGTAATCCATTTGTCTCGGCCTAAGATCAACCAAAATATCCCTTAAGGAGTTCCTCCTATCTGTGGAAAAGGTTTCACCCACCGGCCAGTCTCTAGTTGGGGACAAATGAAAGGTAAATGATGGCCATTGGATCCAACACAGATTTCTCATCTTAAATTTAACTAGATCAGCTGTCTCAGAAATCTCTTTCCAATCTCTTAAGTATCAGAGACAACGGGGCATCCCCCGGGCACTTACTGCCAACTTGTCTCATTTTAATGAAGGGACTCTAACCCCTCTTCATGAAGGGACTCTAACCTCTCCTCCCCGGGTCGAGGTAAAGGGACTCTAACCCCCACCTCCCCGCGTCGAGCGCTCGCTTACCTCTCCAGGGACTTGAACACCTGGACTGAAACTCAAACCCAGGCTGGGACTCTAACCCAGACAACTTGGATCCTGTGCAAACCTGGACTGGGACTCTAACCCAGACCTGGACTGGGACTCTAACCCAGACCTAAGTAGTCAGGGACTCTAACCCCGACAACCTGGACCCTACTCAATGGGTAGGTGGACGTTGCTGGATTTCTACGAGTTTCAGCTGGTTCACAGAACACGCCTTATCGCCAACGCAGAGATCAGATCACCAGGCAAGTCTCCTCTAAACTGGAGGATGCGCGCTGCGTTGCCTCAGGGTCCGATCCCCCGCCGGAGAGTCAGACGGGTCCCGGCGGAGTCGCCAAAGATGTCAGGGACTCTAACCCAGACGGCAAAGTTCGTTGTCTGACCGCGAGACAGACAGGCAACACCAGCAAGGTCCGATCAAAAGCTCTTTATTGACAAGTGCACGCATCAATAGAGAGCAGCTCGTCTCCAGAGAGAACCAGCCTGCTCTTTACATCTTAGTACAAGCCTATATAGACAGTTCCGTCGCATCATAAATTATTCACTGGAGCAACCCACCCCCTTCTTCTAACAACTAGAAACTAGACACCTTTAGTATACATGCATGCCTAAAGTTAGAAATGTAGGGGAGTTCAAAACAAACAAAGAACAAAACCAGGGAGCGAAAACAAGGAGGCTGGGAAACTAGGACTCTTATCAGTTCTTCGAAGGAGCTGCCCGAACACAGCACATCTGGTACTATGCCAGGAATGCAGCTTCTCTCTTATCTCACTTTTTCCCAGCGCTTGTGAGACATGCTGCTGCCTCTCAGTGTTTTCCACTCAGGGATTACCCACAAACCTCTGTTAGCCTGACTTTGGTCAGGTTGGCATACCTGGTTTTGTCTGCTATATCTTTATTCAGGCCTAACAATTATAATGTCACAGTCTCGGTGAATTGACTGCTGCAGCTCCCCATAGACTCTGCCTGCGCCTCTCACCGAGCTGGAGTACAGCAGGCGAGGGGAGAGCACTCAATGTATTGCATCTACACTAGACGCGATATATCAACCCCCGCTGGATCGATCGCTGCCCACCGATTCGGCAGGTGGTATAGACATACCCCGAGTATCTGGTGATCGGAGCTGGACCCCCGAGGGGGCACATTGAAGGAACTCAGGGGTTAAGGTGCCTCTATTGTCAACTGTCAGGGCTGCTGTGGCTCAGAGGAGGGTGCTTGACTGCCTGGCAGGCTTAGGCGCCGCAAGCCTTGGAGGTGGGAGAAGTGAAGCGGCCACGGCGTGCTCGGGGTGCTCGTGCTCGGAGCAGGGGAGAGCTCGGGCGAGTGGGGTGCCGCAGGGCAGAGCAGGAGAGTTACCACAAGAGGGGAGCCTCAGGGTGGAGGGGGGAGCTGCCACGGGTGGGGCGCCTCAGGGCAGGGGTGCGGGGGGGGGAGGGTGCAAGGTGGAAGTTTCGCCTAGGGCATGAAACTTCCTTGCACCGGCCCTGCCCGCAGCCAGCCCTGCACCCCCTGCCCTGCCCTGCCGGCAGTCAGCCTCTGTCTCCAGCCAGCCCTGCACCTTCTGCTTTGCCTGCACCAGCCGCATCCTCCCTGCCCTGTCTCCAGCCAACCCCTGATGCACCCCCCTGCCTGAAGCCAGCCAGCCACGCAGCCCTTGCCCTGCCTGAAGCCAGACCCTACCTCCAGCCAACCCCACATCCACTGGTGCCCTGCACTTCCCAGGGCAGTAACCCTGCACATCTGCTTCAATGAGGGGGGCAGGGAGCAGCTGGGACCCACACATGTGCACACCCTAGGGTGACCAGACAGCAAGTGTGAAAAATCGGGACGGCGTGGGGGGTAATAGGTTCCTAGATAAGACCCCAAAATTCGGACTGTCCCTATAAAATTGGGACATCTGGTCACCACAGCACACCCCCAGGACTCCTGAGTTCCATTGCTGGGTTTCCTATTGGTTCCTCTGCTGGTTGTTTTCCTTTTTCTGGGGACTTTGGGCAAGTTGCTCCCCACTCTCGGGCTCTGTCCCCAGCAGTCAAATGGGGATTTCATACCTTCCCGCTATTGGAAAGTGCTGGGAAATCCCCCAGCAAAAGCTGCTCTGACAGTGCTAAGCAGCATCTGACCATTCAAGGTCGGAGCTCACTGCCCAGGAGGAGTGCTTGGCTCTGGGGTTTTACTTCAGCGCAGTGTAGAGAGAGAGCCCTAACCATGGAGTTTGGCTCAAGAAGACCAAGTCTCCAATTTGTTAAAGGTGTTTTGAATTTCAATCCTGTGCTCCAAAGTGCTTTGTGTCAGTTGTAAACTTTAGGAGCATGCTCTCCACTCTATTTTCCAAATCATTCATGAAAATATAGAATAGTACCTGACGCCGGACTGATTCCTGCCAGACCCACTAGGTTCACCCTCCCCGTTGGGCAGCTAAACATGGAGAAGGGCTCCTGGAGTCTTGGCTTTCAACCAGCTCTGCACCCACATTACACTGATTGCAGCTGGACTACATTTCCCTCGTTTGCTTCTGAGAATGTCCTATGGGACTGTGTCGAAAGCCTTAGTAACACCAAGCTATACCCCATCTATTGTTTACTCACCTCTACCAGGCCCAGAACCCTGCCAAAGAAGGAAAGAGGATTGGTTTGGAATGATTTGTTCTTGACAATTCCACGCTCACTAGTCAGAAGAACCAAATCATCCTGTAGGTGCTGCTGACAAACTGAGTGTTTAAGAATGTATTGCAGAATCTCTCCAGCTATGGCAGTCAGGCTAGCTAGTCTGTAAGTCCCAGAGGTCTTTTTGTTCCCCTTTGAAAGATAGGTCCTGTCTTGTTCATGGATGGGAAGATGTTCTTTTTCAGGGGTCTCAGACGAGAACTGGGACACAACACCTGGTTTGTTAAGGCCACAAAAACGGAGGCAGGAACCTCTTCTCTGCTGCTGGCAAAGAACCACAGGTACCTAAAAGATAGGGACTCACATCTTTGAATGGGCTTTAAAAAGGCAGTGGTTAATAAGTTTGGCCCCGACCATTTCTTGTTTCCACAGACTAGACATTTTAGCAAACTTTAGAATTCCTTGGTGCTAAACACTGTGAAACTCCCCTTTCTCCTTCACAGAGGGCTTTAATACCCCTTATCTCACTTGGGCTCTAAACTGCCCATAGTTCGAGAACTGTTCCTGTACCGATTGGACAGATGGGAGAAGGGAAGTGACCTACCCAAGGCCTACACAACAAGGCGATGGCAGAGCCAGAAAGAGAAGCAACCAGTTCTGACTCCTGTTCTAACAGATGAAAACACCCCAGAGCCCAGGAATCGAGATGGTGGGAAAATTTCATTCAAACCGTTTCTGTCCGAAAATCCCATTTAGACTAAACCAGTTTGTTTCTCAAAATCATAACAAGTGGGATGAAAGATCTTTGCAAAAATATTTTGTTGCAAAACAAAAGCATCTCCTCTTTGTCAGAGTGTGTTAAATTGTCTCCTCGCACACAAAGAGGAGACACTTACATCTCAACCATTAGATAAGATGCTTCAATCTGAGCTAAGTCGTTGCTACTATTAACAATTTCAAAATAAAAAAATACAAATAAAATAGACGATTTCAGCTAATCTATTATGTCATAATCTGGAAAACTTCATATTATGCACTACTTCTAGTGACACTCCCAAATGGATCCGCATCCTTCACCCACCATGAGGTAGGTAAGAGCGGATCATTATTATCCCTACTTGAAAGAGGGAGAAGCGCAGGCTGAGAAAGGAGAATTGACTTGTCTTAGGTCACACAGCCCGTCAGAGGCAGTGTTGGGAATAGGACCGAAGAGCCCTGATTTTCAAACAAACCATCGGAATTGAATTTCAGACATTGAATGACCTGAATACTGTGCTCTCAGATGAGCTTCAGACCAACAACAGTGACAGTAATTATTCAGCAAGTATTTGAGGAGAACTGCAATATTAGAGGGAATCATCAACTGCTCAGAGACAATTAATGCAGAGAAGCAGCAAAATTAATCAAAGATAGAACTGGTTCTGACTTATTTACTTGATCTTAAAAGAGAACAACAAGGACCTGAGTCTCCTCCCTGTCAATATCCCCCTGCTCAACCAATCAGGGTAGAGACGGAGGACGGGAGGCTGAGGGTTCTCACCAGAGAGCCCAAAGGATGGCCCAGGTCACCGGTGGGGATCGCTGCCCCAGCACTATTTCAGTCCCACATTTTTGGGTGGACCTTCCACAGTGGGAGCTGCAGAGGACTTCCCTGCAACACACACACACACACCTCCGTCCTGTTGTTGGGAAGGGAACAGGAGAAAGGACAAAAGAAGCAAGAGAAGAAGAGGAGGGAGGGATGGAGGAAGAGGTGAAACAAAAAGGACAAACCCTAATGTCCCCAGTGATTCTAAGGGACAAAATCCCAGGTGCGCAATAAAATTCTGCCTCCTTAAGCTCGTGTTTTCCATGCCTAGAATTCACTTGTCACCAGATAGATCAGACTGAACAGGTTTCAAACCTCCAGGAGGCTCTTACCTTCTAAACAGGGACGGCTGTTTTCTAGTAAAATCACTACAAGGGAAGGAGGAAACTCGGAAGAGGTTCCTCCTGGCGCTCACGTCCATGACCCCAAATAATCTCTCAGTCCTCAAAGAGAGACCTGGAGAAGGAAACGTGCTGAAGCAAAGCCACGGAGGTCTCTGAGGTTTCCCTGGCCACTCGCCCCTGTCCTGCCTGGCTGATGTCAGCATCTCTCTGTGAGGTCACCACCTCCCCACCACCTTTGACCAATAGTCTGAGGTCCTGCAAAAGGCCTTTGTGATGTCACTGCCACACCCCTCCCTTGCTGGGCTAATGTCCTGCCCCTGGCCAGGCACTTTGGAGGTTTGAGCTACTCCCTGTGGATCACCCCACTCAAGGAGCGTTCGTTCTAGGCAGCAAGCCGGCTAGACAGGAAAACATCAGACGCTGCTCCCAATGCTACACTCAGTTTTTCAGAAATTAGTCGACTTCATGGTCAGAAGACACCATTAGAGCATCTAACCTGCATATCACAGGCCTCCTGTATGACATAACAGCTACTTTGGGGGCAAACACATTCCAGAAAGGCATCTAGTCTTCATTAAATGACATCAGGAGATGGTGAATCCACCACTTTCCTTGGTAGCTTGCTCCTGTGGTGAATCATCCTCGCTGTTGACTACTGTGCCTCAGTTGTAATATGAATTTGTCTCTTTTCACTTTCCAGCCATTGGGTCTTGTTATGCCTTTCTCTGCTCCATTCAAGAGCCCGTAAATACCCAATCTTTTCTCTCCATTAAGGCCCTTCAACATTTCAATGAAATCACCTTTCAATCTTCTTTTGATAAGCTAAACAGGTTGAGCTCTTTCAATAGCTCACTGGAAGGCATTTTTCTCCAGCCCTCAGAACATATGGTGGCTCTTTGCTGCCCTAGCTCCAATTTCACAACATCTTTTTCAAATGAGGATACCAGAACTGGAGGCAGTATAAAGGTTGTATAAAGGTAAAATTAAATAGGTTGCAGAGGAGTTTTTTTTTAATTTCGGCTTTTGTTGCTAAAAATTTTGTCTCTCTGCGGTGAGAAAAAACACTCCCCGAATGCCAAAATTTGAGCCATGAAAAGCGGCAGTGTGAACAGCGCATCATAAGTGGAGCTGTGCTCCGGTGACAAAGCTCCTGCCCCTCATTGGAGGTAGTTTGGCTTTGTTGCCGGGGAAGCTCTCTCTCAGCGATAAGGACGGCCACACAGCGCACCTTACAATGGCATGGTTAGAGTGGCACAGCTGCACCGTGGTAAGGTGTGCGGTGTAGACACAGCCTCAGAGCTGGGGAAAGCCGACAGGCGCTGAGGAGCACAGGGTTCAGACAGAGACATCCGTTAGGAGAGGAACTATTCACAGGGATTCTCTATAGCCTAGTAAGGTGGAGAGGATGGAAGATGACAATGTACAGGTAGGTTTTGATGAGAAACAGTGAAATGAAAGAGTCTCCCTCAATTACATCATGTAATAGCAGACAGCTAAAATGGGACACATTTTAGAAGTGCTTAAATACAAACGCTAAACGTCTAAGTACTAAGACTGGTGAATTTGAGTGCCTGGTATTGAGTGACGATATTGATAGAATAGGCATCACAGAAACCCTTGCACCCCCTCCTGCACCCACATGGGGAGACTGACCTGTGAGCATGGAGCAGCTGGCATTGCTGCCCCCCACTCCTCCCTGGAACGCTGCTCATCTGGGCACCCCTAGGGGCTGTGGGATGTGGGGGCAAGAAGTGAGATCATCCGAGCTCCCTGCATCCAGGTCACTTTCCTCAGCCGGGCTGCATAGCGGGAGGGCAGAGAGCAGCAGCTTCTGATGCTCCCCTCGCAGCACAGCCCAAGTGGGAAAAGTGACCAGGACGCATGGAGCACATAGGGTTGCTCCTTACTCCCCTCAAACCTCTATGGACCCATGGAGGAGCATTGGGGCAGGGGAGAGCAGTGAGCACCTTTGCACTGCCACACGGTGCCCTTTGACCCCTGGAGCCCTGGGCGGCTATCGGGGGGCACCACCCCTAAGGCCGGCCAGGCTCCCCAGAACGAGCAGCAGAAAACACAGAGACTGGCCACACACTGAGCAGTGGTAGCCTGGGCGGCTCGTAATGGAGGCTCAGGGGGGAGGGGCGTCATAACATTTTTTCCCAGATTTGGACCTTACCGTCCAAAATATGGGTGTTAGCATGAAAACCTCCAAGCTTAGTTACCAGCTTGGACCTGGTAAAGCTGCCACCAGCCAGGGATTTATACAGTGCCTGGCTCGCTGTGGTCTCCCCAAAACCTTCCCTGGGGGACCCCCAGACTCAGATGCCTTGAGTCTCACAACAAAGGGGAATAAACCATTTCCCTTCCCCCTCCTCCCCTCCAGGTGTTCCCTCCCTGGGTTCCTGGAGAGATATACAGAAGCAAGCTCCGTGAATCTAAACAGAGGGACTCCCGCCTCCCTGTTTCCAGTCCTGGAAATAGAAGTACCAAGATAGCTAATCTCTCTTCCCCCTTACCCAGAGGGTATGCAAAGTCAGGCTAGTAAATCTAACACAACGAGATTTTCCCCCTGACTTCTTCTTCCCACCAATTCCCTGGTGAGCTGCAGACTCAATTCCCTGGAGTCCCCACTAAAGAAAAAATCCAACAGGTCTTAAAAAGAAAGCTTTATATAAAAAGAAAGAAAAGGACATAAAAATGGTCTCTCTGTATTAAGGTGACAAATACAGGGTTATTTGCTTAAAAGAAAAAAATGAATAAACAACCTTATCCAAAAAGAATACAATTTAAACATTCCAGCAACTACACACATGTAAATACAAAAAAAAAAAACAATATAAACTTATTGTCTTATTATGTTTGTACTTACAACTTGGAAACAGAAGATTAGAAAGGCAGGAGATAGAAAAATCACTCTCATAGCCGAGACGCCACAGACACAAGACAAAGAACAAAGAACTCACACACAAACTTCCCTCCACCCAGATTTGAAAAAGTCTTGTTTCCTGATTGGTCCTCTGGTCAGGTGTTTTAGGTTACTGGTGTTACCCCTTTATAGGTAAAAGAACATTAACCCTTAGCTATCTGTTTATGACAAGGGGGCTCAGCCTCCCCAAACCTTGCACTGCCAAGGGGACAGTGGGGCCCATGATCAGGGGCCCTGGCCAAGTTAGGTCCCCCTGGAAAAGTCTCCCCTATGTCAGCCCCAGGGCTGGAGGAGCTCCCACTCCCTGCTACAGCCATGGGTGGAAGGGGGTAGAGCCACAGACAGAAGGTAGGGGCATGGTTCTGGTGCTGGGGCCCCCACACTTGTTCTCCCTTTCCCGGGGGTTTGGCATCACTAGCCCCGGCTTAGCGAGTAGGGTTCAGTGGTCCCCATAATGTGGGGTGCGACTCCTAGGGGGACACAGAGGAACATTCATGGGGGCACCTCAGGACCTGAGCCAGCCCACATAGAGGGCAGGAAGGGAGCACCACTCTGCCACAGCTCTTCCCCAACTCCACTCTCAGCCTGAGACTCTGGCTCCCAGCCCGGCGTCGACCCCTTTACCCCTGTCCGCACCCCTCACCCCAGCAAGCAACAGCCCCACTCCTCCCAGCCCCGGTTCTTGACCGTGGCTTCCGAGGGGCCACAGCCATGGCTAAGAGGGCACAATGTGAAATGTTTGGGGACCACTGGTTTAGGGTGACGTCCTCAATCACTTCTCTGAAGTCCAATAAAAGCTATTCCTCACTCACCTACCCCTCCATCAGTACGGACTAGGTATGTTCTGCTGCCCTTCACTCATACAGGAAGGAGAATAACATTTCATTCCACTCAATCCTAAAGTCATTTGTAACCCAAGACCATCCCAAACTGGTCATTTTGGGGAAGCGGCACCATCATGCTGCATAGCTAGGCAGAGTAGGTGTGTCTATGCAAACACGGTCTGTTCCGGAAGTCTTTCCCCAGCTCCTCACTAGGTGAGAGAGGGGAGCTCATTCAGACCCTGCTTTCGCTTACTATTTAAAAACTCCTTAGTGTCCCTATCTCTGCCGGCCTTAGATTTCTCCTCCTGTCCGTTTTTTGACAGTTCAGATGAGGTGACCGAGTGGTTAAGGTGATGGACTGCTACCCCATTATGCTCTGCCTGCATGGGTTCAAATCCCATTCTCATCAGAGGCATTTAGTCTTCACCCTCCTTTATAGACAACCATCTCCCCCTTTGGTACAATAACAGATCAAACAATGTTGCTTGTGTTACCCAAAATTGGGTCAGTTAGTAAGCTTAGAGAGGACTAATAATGCCTCTCACCCCCAGAGTTTGGCAGAAAGCAGCACATTTATTAGCTTGATAGCTAAGCTCAAAAGAAGGGATGGGAGAGGGTGTCACACTCATACTCACGCTCCCAGGACAGGCCTGGCAGTGGAGATGTCAGGATCCTTTAAGGTAAGTGTCCCACAGCGCAGCGATGGACGGTGCGATGAAGATCAGTCTCCCTGAGGTGCAATAGAATGTAACACAGCGAACCACTGGCCAGATGGGCCGGGTGAAGGGCATTCACTGGAGGTACAAAGGAGAGTGGGAAAGCCACTTCACAGGCATTCAAAGCGGGAAAGGACACAAGCTGGGGGAGTTTAACAGACCTTTTGAGCATACAGGTTATACAGAGCATACAGATCACTGCTGCTCCTACAACGTGATAAGTTCTCAAGCAGCATGTTTCTTACTTTGCCCATCTGTCAATTTTGATGATTATTGATGGAAATATTTTGCCATTGGGTTGTGTGTTTACACAGAAATTGACATTTACCAACAAATACACAATTCTTCCAAGCCTGCCTAGTCTGCAGTTGATGGGTTTAGAGGGACACATTCACTCTTCCAGGTCCCCATTCCAGGCCTGTGCTCTCCAGGTTGTCAACTTCCCGCACTGCTGGGATCCTTCCCTCATCTCCCCCCAAACCACTGCCCCACCCCCACTTCTGGGGTCCCCTCCCTACACTGTCTAACTCCACTGCTGGCAGGATCCCTTCCTGTTCATTTCCTGCCCCCACTCTGGGCAAAAGCTCTGCACTCTTCCCACACCAGAAGTTGAACCCAGGCCACCTGGGTGAAAACCAGGAATCCTGACCACTAGCCCATATGGGACTATTGTTGCATCTGACGAAGTGGGTATTCACCCATGACAGCTCATGCTCCAATACGTCTGTTAGTCTAGAAGGTGCCACCGGATTCTTGGCTGCTATTATTACTACAACTCAGGCCTTGGCTACACTGGAGAGTTACAGTGCAGGTGGTGGCTTTACAGCGCTGTAACTTACTCCCCGTCCACAGTGGCAAGGCACATACAGCGCTGTATCTCCCTGGCTACAGTGCTGCATGTGCTCCACCTCGACCAGAGGAATAAAGAGAACAGAGCTGGTGATGCAGCGCTGGGGTGCCAGTGTAAACAGTGATTAATCTTACTACGCTGTCACTGACCTCCGGAACCTTCCCATAATGCTTTTAAGTAGAGATAACGCTCTTTGTTTTGGTGTGATGCCTCTATTTGCTTTGTTGTGAGCTCAAGGCTCCCGGAGCTGCTTATCTAAAAACCAAACACAGTTTCTGTTTGCAGTGAATGAGCAGAGGCAGGGGGATCCCTTTGGAACACCCACAGCTGGTGTTTGCTTGAGGAGAGAAGCAGCCGGGTGGGCACGGGGGAGGGGGGGTCTGTTTTGGATCAGCGGCTTATCTGGTCTGTGAGGAAAAAAACAAAGGCGGCTATTTGCATTTAGTGAATGAGAGAGGGGTGGGGGAGGAGGCTTGAACTTGCCAGGCAGGGAGCTGACACAGTGTCAGCTCCAAAAATCCACTCGCTCTGTCTCCCCCACGCTCCATGTCACACTCCACCCCACCCTCCTCTTTTGAAAAGCACATTGCAGCCACTTGAATGCTGGGATAGCTGCCCATAATGCACCACTCCCAACAGCGCTGCAAATGTGGCCATGACAGAGTGCTGGTAGCTGTCAGTGTGTCCACACTGCAGCGCTTTCCCTAAACAGCTGTAGGAAGACAGCTTTAACTCCCAGCGCTGGACAGCTGCAAGTGTAGCCAAACCCTCTCTAAGCCGACCCCTTATGAGAACAGCAGGGACTAGCATGACTAGATGTCCTGATTTTTGGGTCTTTTTCTTATATAGGTGCCTATTAACCCCACCCCCATCCCAATTTTTCACATTTGCTGTCGGATCACCCTAGCAGGGGTTGCACACAGGGCTGCATTAACCTTCAGGTGCTGAGGTTTCCCTCTCTCCATTCCCAGAGCCTGTGATCAGGAAACAGACATCAGGGCTCCCAGGTGCTGCACAGACCATGACTGAGATCAGACACCATATTATGCAAGGTGCTGTACAAACCCTGGGCAACACTGAGACACCCAGGAGGTTCCACTCAATTTCCCTGAGCCTCTGCTGCCCAACTTCTTCTGAACCCCTCTGGCTCACCCCCCCCTCCACAAAAAAACCCCACCTTTCCAAACAGTCCTTCTTTCCTTGCCCCCTGATTCTGGTTTCACACCCTGGGACCATCTCCTCTCTTTGTCTCTCCCCCTCCAGGTGAAGCAGAGATGGAGGCAACTTCAGCCACTGGAGTCAACCTCAGAGAGCACTGCAGCCGGCCCCGGGGGAGGGGGGAAGTTTGCAGACATAGGAAGGGAGCAGGGGGTGCTGGGAAGAAGGTGGCAGGAGAACAAAGCTCAGAGACCCAACATGGGGAAATTCCAGGGGGCGGGGCTCTGACACATCCCAGGTGCGGGCAGCTCCTGGGGGCGGGGCTCTGGCTCAGCTCGGGGGCGGGGCAGCTCCTCGGGGCTGGGCTCCAGCACGGAGCGGGGGAGGAGCAGCTCCTGGGGGCGGGGCTCTGGCACAGCCCATGGGCAGGGCAGCTCCTGGGGGCGGGGTTCTATCACAGCCCATGGGCAGGGCAGCTCCTGGGGGTGGGGCTCTGGCACAGCCCGGGGGTGGGACAGCTCCTGGGGGCGGGGCTCTGGCACAGCCCGGGGGCGGGGCAGCTCCTGGGGGCTGGGCTCTGGCACATTGTGACGCAGAGCCCGGGCTGAACAGCTGCTTCCTGGTTCTCCACGTGCTGCCAGCAGCGCTGGAGCTGCCCGAGCGGGAGCGGAGCCGCTAGTCTCAGCTGCAGCCAGGATCTGCCCACAGCCCCGCTGGGATCCAGGTGGGGACAGAGACTGGGGCCCGGGGGATCCCCTTGGTGTGGCTGGCGGGGGCGGGAGGGGAGAAGCCGGAGCTGCAGGCGGGGGAAGGGCGATGGGACATTGTGACCCGGAGCCCCCGGGGAATGAGAGGCGCTGGGGGGCAGGAAAGTGACTCTGCCCCAGGGAGCCTGGGAGAAGCCTTGAAGGCGCCTCGGCCCCAGTGGAGCTGAAGGAGGATCCGTCCGCCCGCCCTGCTAGGATGGGGGGGCCGGGGCCCGGCCTTCGTGTGGGGGGGAGGGGCAGACCCCGGGCCAGGCGGGGGTGGGCGGTGTATTAAATCCCTCCCCATAGCAATGTGCTATTCCCGGGCACTGCGCATGCCCAGTAACAGCCGCTGAAGCCGCTGCCCTTCCCCCTGCCCGGACCAGCCGTAACGTTCCGCCGGGCGCTGGGGGCGGGGCTGGAGCGGGGCGGGGGAGTAACAGGCAGCGTGGGAGGGGCGGGCGCAGAGCAGGAAATTGATGGGCCGGGGGGGTCAGGCAGCTGGAGGCAGGGTTCGTAGGGGGCTAAAGGGCACAATCCGGGCTGGGGGGAGGAGCAGGAGTTGAGCTCAAGGGGAGGCTCTGGCAGAGCCCCCCCCCTTTGGTGTGAGGGCGGAGGTGTCGAGGGGGGAGGAGAAGCCAGAGTTGCAGGGGGGGGAGGTCACTGGGGTGGGGGTGTAGATCTGTCTCTGTGCAGCCAGGACATTCCCGGGGTGGGAGGGAGGTGAGTTAACTGGATCCTGTCCCTGTTTTTGCCACTTCCTCCCACACACACATTCTCTCAAGATTTCCCCTTTTCTCTCTCATTATCACATGTGGCTATAGAATCCAGGGAGATTCTCCTCCCCCCCACAATGATCAGCTCTCTAATTGCCTCTGATTTTCCCTTTTCTCTCCATACTTCTAAAATGTCAATTTAAAATCTCTCTGATGGGGGGTGGATTTTCCCACCCATTTTATCTGCAGCGATTTGTCCTTGTTAGGGTGGGAAATTGTTGCCCTGGGTCATTCCCCAGAACATGGCTCCCACTGGAGTGGGATGAGATGAGGTTCCCGTTCTCTGCCAGGGCAGGGAAGGGAAGGGAGGAGCACATCCCCATGGAGACTGCCCAGACCCCATTTCCCAATTCCCCTGCGGCCCCCTTCCATTGTCCAGGGAGCCTTCCAGCACCCCCCCCCACGCCCTTAAATCAGCTCCTCAAAGGGCTCTGAGCTGCTCACGTGAATGGTTGCCCCGTGGCCGGGGGGGACCATCACATTCTGTTTATGTATTGGACAGTCATATAAAATCCAGTCCAACAGTCCCCCTTTTCCACTAGTTATTTTATAGCAACATCAAATCCCCTCCGATCTTGGTGGTTTTCTCTCATGTTATCAAATATCGTTTGTGACAGGGTTCTCTCTGCATGTCTCAAAGATTGATATAAAATACCCCAAACATTTGCCCCACTTCTCTCTAGTTGTTTTATTTCTAATTGAATATGATGGGTTGTTTCCCAATGTGCTAAGATGCAGCCGCCTCTGGGGTGGATCCATGGTCGCCATTATTTGCTAGTGACAGCCCGTGGATCTTTCTTGCCCTCCAGGCCTTCCATTCTCCTGTTAAAGAAGCACTCCCCAGGCTCCCTCTGCCTGTGTGACTGGCCAGCAGGAGGTGGTGTTAACTTTCTAGCCACTTCTCACACTCTGTGAGGTAACACTTGCAGGGGCAGGGAAGGTGTCTGTGTGGGGAGATTGCAGCTGAAGGGGCATTGTGGTAGGGGGAGGCCTCTGGGTGGCTGGGCAGGGGGTACCCTAGTCAGGTTGGTGGGTTGTGGAGGTTTGGGGTTTTCGGGGGTGGTGGTTCTGATGTGCCCATCCCTGAGGCTATGGGTCCTGGAGGTGGGTATCGCTTTGGGCCTGGTGGCTGCAGAACAGTGGGGGTGGATGTCTCTTGGGGAGGCGGGACAGAGGGTTAGAGGGAGCCTGGTTCTGTGCCAGGGGCTCTGTCTGTGCTTCCCCCGCTGGTTCCTGGTTTTGTTGCCATGCCCAGTGCACAGAGCTGGGGGAGGGGATCCCTGGCACTAGGTGAGGGCGTGCCAGGGAAGCAGAGTGATGGGTCGCACTGTAAAGCATCAGGGGGTCACACTGGGCAGAGGAGGGGGTCCCAGGCAAATGTCAGGGTAGATCGTTCTGGAGGGTGGGGAAGTTCCTAGGCAGGCAGTGAGGGACTGAGTTCCCAGTGGGGGGGGGGTCCCTTGAGGGGTTCCCTGGCTGCTGGGGGCTCTTGGTGGGGGGAACCCTTTGGGATTCCCAACCTGGCAATCATGGTGTGGTGGGAGTTCTCTGGCCGGTGGGGCTTTGAGGGGTATCTGGGGTCCCTGGCCAGGGACTCTGGGGGCTGCATCCCAGGGAATATCTGATGGGATCCTGGCTGGGGGGTGTCTGGGGCCCCTGGCTGGGGGGTCTGGGCTCTGGGTACTAGGGGGTGTCTGGGGGCTGCTGCTAACCATAATCCTTCTCTCTGGTCAACTTGTACCAGAGTCCTGGCTCCTGGTCACCAGGTCACCAAGTCCATTCCCCAGTCACGTGCCCTGTCACTGTGATAACTTTCTGTCCACTTAGCAAACACTGTTAGTGTGAATTCACAGAATTTACTTTTCTCCTCTTTTGAAAACTGCAGGAACTTTCGGTTCCGTTTGGAAAATTTTTGCCCCCAGTCCTTGTCCTAGATCTGCGGGGGTGAGGGAAGTGGGAAGGGAGTCAGCACTGCCACACGATGGTCTTTTCCACAGCGTTCTGAACTCATTCTTTCTGAAATCCGGTGTCATTGAGACCGTTGTTAATCCAGAGTCACTGTATGGAAAGACAAGGAGTGATTCCAGATGGACAGTGGGTCAAATGAGATCAGCCATTCTCCCTGTGAGGAGGGGCTCCCATTAGCTGCTCTTCCCAGAGAGCTAAAGGAGGGAAGCTGCTCATACACTCCGTCCCTCTCTGCTCAGGATATTGGAGTTCAGCTTCCTGGGTCAGATGCTGCAGCCTCCATTGTGATCTGGGAGACCAGGCTTGGCAGCTGCTGCTCCCCCAGTGGGGCTCTGTGCTGGGAAGTGACCTTAATTAAAGCTTCTTCTCTGCCCGGCCCAGGGGATGACTTTCTGCAGCTGGTCCTAGCCCCCTAGGGCAGTCCTGGGCCCTGTTACTACTAAATTCTGAGCCAGAGTCTCCAGGTAACTGAAAGACCTCAGGGAATGTCCTAGGGTCTGGCAAGAAAGTGACTCTGCACAAACAACACCACCTCATTTCTCCTCCCATTAGCGGTGGCCAGGAGGAAATCCAGCCATGGGAGAGCAAAGCCCCCAGGAATGGGACTGTCCCAGCCAGAGGGGCAGGGAGAGAGGACAGGGGAAGGAGAGACTGAAAGGGGCAGTGGGAGAAATGAATGTGGGGGAGAGATTTCCAGCTCTCTAGTCCACCCAGACACATGTATTGCTGCATCCTGGGGCAGAACCACTTTCCAGTGAACAAAACAAGGATCAGACAGAGCAAAAGCCAGTTCCTGACTCCATATTCCCCCTGCTGGGGTGTGGCTGCCGTGGGGTCAGTGTCTGAGGGAATCCCCCACAGTGACTCCTTTGGTTCTGCTCTTATCTAGCCTTGTGTCTCAGAGAAGGGGTGAGGGGAGAGAGAAGGGAGGTTAAAAATGTGTCTGTGGACTTAGCCTGGCAGGAGGGGCCAGGTCTAAATTGTAATAAACAGATTGAGCATTTCCCAGCATGACAGAATCTAGGGTGTCTGTCTGCAGGGAAAGGGCCTGGGGAATTGTGATGTGAAATTAACTAAAACCGGTTCTGAAACGCCCACAACTGCCCTTCTCCCCCAGACAGGCTGCAGAATGTTTTGCTCCAGCTCATCCCAGCCTGGCGTGGGACAGGGAAGAGAAATGGCTGCAGTGGAATCAGTCCAGGTAGAGATTATCGGGGGGTTGCTGGTGGGATCCTGCTGGAGGAAAGGGAGAGCAAATACACCAGAGGTGGGAAGGTTTGCAGAGTCTGATTTGGAGGTTGGAGCGGGGCAGGAAATTCACAGCGTGGGGAAAGGAGGAGGCCAGGGTGTGGCAGACCTGCTGGGAGTTATTTACTAAGTGGCCTAGATTCTAGGAACAGACCCAGGAGGTTTGGAGGTGGAAATGCCCTAATTTGTGAAGAGAGAAAATAACCCACCTACATGGAGCTAGTCAAACTGACCAGACTCCTAGTGCTGGAGCCTGACCTCATTAACCATCAGCTGCTGTGAGATATAAAGGGGACACCCATGAGTCAGGCTTATTGGAGCTGCCTCTCCCTTCATATCCCGCTCCTCACAATGAGGAGGGTGTTGGGCATCCTACCAGCGAGCTCTCCCTGGACCCTGCTAGGGGCTCCATCTCCTGTATCAGTCAGTGGCTAGTAGGGGGGTGATGGATATGCTGGGAGAGATAAGGGGCTCTCTCTTCATCCCCTCACCCTGGCATTTGCTGGATACTCTGAGCCAGGTCGAGGTGGGACTCTCCTGACTATGATCCACCCAGAGCTTCCATTTGATTCACTCTTCTCTGCCACAAATAGTGGGGCAGCAAGTCCTTAGTGTTGGACTCTTACTCTTTCAGGGGCTGGTGACCTTCAAGGAGATGGCTATGTATTTCACCAGGGAAGAGTGGGCTCTGCTGGACCCCACTCAGAGAGCCCTCTACTGGGATGTCATGCAGGAGAACTATGAGACTGTGACCTCGCTGGGTAAGGGTTCCTGTCCCTTCTGTTCTTGGAAGGGGAAATGAAGAGTGAAGGTTCACGCCACCCCCACAATGCCATCTGTACCCTGTCCTGTTTCAGCATCACCCCAATAGGACAGTGACACACATAATACCAGAGACCCTCCTCTGCTGCAGAACACTTTGGGAACAGAGCACAGGAGCCGTATTGCACAGTGTCAAATATCTCCTGTTTGCTCAAGTGAAACTGGGGGTTAGGTCTGGCATAACTGTCCCATACCCCTAATCATTTTTCTTGCCCTTTTCTGAACCTTTTCCAATTCCAATATTTCTATTTTTGAGACGGGGTGACATGTGCATGCAGTATTCAAGATGTGGGTGTATCATGGATTTATTTGCTGTTTTTACAAATATGATCTATGAGATATTCTGTCATATCTATCACTTTCTTAATTATTTCCTACATTGTTCACTTTTTTTCACTGCTGCTGCACATTGAGTGGATGTTTTCAGAGAACTATCCACAGTGACTCCAAGATCACTCTCTTGAGTGGAAACAACTAATTTAGACCCCATCATTTTGTATGTATAGCTGGGATTGTGTTTTCCAATGGGCTGCACTATGTGCTATCCTGTCATCTAGTACTGCTAAGATCCTGGATTCAGTAATATCCCTGCCCTTCCTGTTCCCTTTCTCCACCGAACCCCGCCAGCCCATGCTTCCTGTTCCCAGCTTCCCCAGGATCTCACACTGTCTCTGAACCTCTCTGTCAGCAAGAAGCAGTGCCAGGGACACTTGCCCTCTGTCTGGAGTCTTCGATTTCTGGGACATGGATTTACTCTCTCTGTGTTGTAAGAGGCTCTGTCATAATGAGTGTCTGTGATGTTACCCAGAGTACAATCTGGACTGTTAAATAGCTGTACCTCAGTCCTCCAGCATGGGGTGCCTTTTTCCACTGTTTTCCCGCGAGAACAGCCCCTCTTGGCCAATTAACACACAGTCTGCAGCATGTAACTCACTCCCAGCTACACAGTATTGAGTGCTGCTAGACAGCCACTCATGAATTACACCTCAGGAGAAAACCAGCAAATTCTCAAGTGCCCAACTTTCCCCCAGAAATGTGCATCTTGCACTGTCTAGCACGCTACTGAACGACCCAAGCTCTTATGAAGTCTGTCATTTCATCAGCGGAAAATGACATGCACCAGCTTGTTATCCCAAACAGAGTTTCCAACACACTTCAATCCACACATACTGGTTAGATGAACAATAAACCAAGATTGTTAACTACCAAAAACTAAAACTAGGCCCAGTCCATGAAAGGGGCACTCCCAGGAGAGACTGTACAAAGGCTGGAACATGAAACACCTTTGTAAACCTGAGACAGCTGCCTCGGGGACAATGACAGGGAGAATCCCCCAAAGTGACTCCTTTGTTTCTGCTCTTCTCTGGCCTCCGATTGTTCCTTCCAACGTGGAGTACTTTGCACTTGTCTCTACTGAATTTGATCCTATTTACTTCAGATCATTTCTCCCGTTTGTCCAGATCATTTTGAATTTTAATCCAATCCTCCAAAGCACTTACAACCCCTCCCAGATTGGTGTTGTCCGCAAACTTGATACGTGTAAGAGAGAGACTGTTATTGGGAGGGTTTCCCCATGTGTCAGAGGGTTACACCCTGGTGGGAGGGGGCTAGGCCTGTACTGGAATAAGGTCACTCTGTGCTTCACAGTGTGCTAGAACCTAGAATGTGCATTAGCAGGGGAAAAGCTGGGGGGAATCGGCTTGTGGAATGGACAAAAGCCTAGTCTGAATTCTCACACCTTGCCCTTTTCACCCCGGCAGGCCAGAGAATAACATCCATGTTTCGCTGCAGATCATCTCGTCCTCCCAGGGGCAAGGAAATGGCTGCAATGGAGCTGTCTCAGGTAAGAGATAATCAGGGTGGCGGGCTCTGCTTGGAGGTTGAGGAGCAGTAAATGCATAAGAGGGTGGGAATTGCTAGAGGTGGTGGGAAGCAGGAAATATCTCGGGTGGAGAAAGGGAGGGGACAGCATGTGACAAACCTGCTGAGACTTGTGTAGTGTAGGGCGTGATGGGTTGTCACCCCCAGGAGGCAGTTTGTGGAGCTTCTGGGAACTGCTGTGTCCTCTAACCCTCACGCTGGGCTGGCCCTTCTCACACTGCTTTGCTGGAGATTTCGCCAGCCTCTCCAGGGCCTGTTATCACCCAACACAACAGCAGGTGGCGCCATGCAGCCAACTAAGCTACCTGAGTGCGTTACCTAAGCCACTCAAGGACAGATAGAAGACAAGAGCCAATTTCCCACTCCCCAACCTTGCACACTTGCTGTAGTATAAATCCAGAATGATACCATCTTATAGTGCACAGGGATCTCTATAATACAAGCTCATTAATGTAGTTCCCCTTCCCCTCGATATGGGACAGATGTGCACAACAAGCTGAGATTTTCCCCAGACACTTCACTCAAAATACGCTGGTTAAGATAAAGCATCAAACAAGTTTATTAACTGCAGAAGATAGATTAAGTGATTATAAGTGATAACAAACAGATCAAAGCAGATTATTTAGCAAATAACCAAAACTCAGACTAAATCTGACATGCTAGATGGATAGAATTTGAATTAGCAATTTCTCACCCTGACTGATGGTACAAGCAGTCCCCCAAGTTTCCATACACAAGCTAGAAATCTCTTGATCCTGGGAGCAGCACTTCCCCCACATCCGTTTTTGTTTCTCAGGTGTTTCCAGAAGTTCTCTTGTGTGGAAAATGAGGCCAAGAGATGATGTCACACCCCACCTTATGTAGCTTTTCCATATGGTGGGAACCTTTTGTTCCAAACTCAGTTCCTAGTCCAGTTTGTGGAAAAATACAGGTACTAAAATGGAGTTTAGTGTCATGTGGTCTGGTCACAGGCCCTGCTGAGTCATAGTAGCCATGACTCATAGGCTGGCTGAAACATTCACAGGAAGGCTAAGCTCTTCCACAGTCCATTGTCTTTGTTGAGCCATCAGCACTGTCTGGCTTCTTCATTGTTGTACCTGAAAGGCTCATTGTGGGTGTTACCCAGAGTAAGCACATTTGAAATACAGATACAGAGTCAATATCCATAACTTCAGATACGAACATGATATGTGCACACAAATAGGATAATCATATTCAGCAAATCAGAACTTTTCCAGTGACACCACACATGATGCATCTTCTACAAAATAGATCATAATTATGTCCTAATCATATTATAATCATACCACTATGATGAATATGGGGGTGTAGTGTCAGATAGGTCCTAATTTCAAGGCACAGGAGTTGGGAATGGAACTTCCCCTCTTTGTGGAACAGGAAATAACCCTCCAGCCAGGGCTGGGACAACTTCCCAGACTCTCAGCGATGGAGCCTGAATCTACTGACATTTCATTAATTACCACCAACCCCAATCTTTGTGGCAACTGTAAACTTTATCAGTGATGATTTTGTACTCTCTTCTAAGTCATGGATAAGAATGTTAAATAGCACAGGGCCAAGAACCAATCCCTGCAGGAACCTGCTAGAAAGAAATCCACTCGATCATGGTTCCCCATTTACTATCAGAGTTTTTAATCTATTTAATGTATGCCGTGTTTATTTTGTATCATTCTAGTTTTTTTTAGTAAAAATATTGTGCTAATCAAGTCATGTCCCTTACGGAAGTTTAGGTATATTACATCAATACTATTAGCTGCAACCAAACTTTTGATCTCATCCAATAAGGATATCCCGTTAGTTTGATAGGCTCTATTTTCTCTAAACCTTTGTTAATGGGCACTACAATTCTGACCTTCTAACTTCTATTCTTTATGATTGACTTCCCCTTTCTTCCATATATTTTATTTGGAGCA